>NW_027189240.1:288108-366724 GCF_040958095.1 Procambarus clarkii
CCTGGGTTGGGGAGTTGGTGTGGGGTTAGTCACTTGGTGGCCTTGGACCTGTGGGGGAGGGGGGGCAGGGGCGGGGGGTTGCCAGTTATGAATTTAATGATTGAATTTGTTAAGATAGGGTATTTATGTAAGCGACGTTGTGAAGAGATAGTAACAAAGTGTTCCTGACTGCTGTAAGGTAGTGAGTAATTGACTTGTATGTTAGGAAAATAAATTGCTTACTAGAAAATTACCTTTTCTTTGAAAAAGTTTTTTTGCAAAATAAGTACAAGTTATTTTGGTAAACAAAATATGATTATTTTCCTTTAATAAACACACATGAGCACAAATGGTCCTCGGGAGTCAGAGAGATTGAGAATGAACAGCAAAATAGTAACAAAAAATGAGACAATGATGGGATACTATGTAATTCAAACATAAACCTGGAGAAGTATGTAAATTACAGTACCACTAAACACGCGTACACGTACATATGTCAATCAATTTACATAAATAAACATTCACTAATATGTTCCTTTAACAATGGACACATAGATAATTACCATACACGTGTCAGTCCAATTGCAGGTACACATAGACACACATAGCTGCACTTGTCTGTCGCTCCTGACAATAGTAAACATGGTAACAAAAAATGTGACAATGATGGGACACTATGTCATTCAAACGTACACACGCTAACATTATAAATTGCAGTAACACTAACACACGTACATGTATATATGTCATTCAATTTACATAAAAAAAACGTTCACTAATATGTTCCTTTTACAATTAACACACAGATAATTACCGTACACATGTCAGTCCAATTGCAGGTACACATAAAAAACACATAGCTGCACTTGTCTGCCGCTCCTGACAATAGTATACATAGGTATACACACAAAACAGTCCTTTATCAACTAATGTATGTTGTGTGTGTGTGTGTGTGTGTATTTATTCCTTGTATTTACTATTTTTGTCTGCAAAATCGAGTTATTAGCTCTTGGACCCCGCCTTTCTAACAAATGTATTTTTCCTCTTTTATATCAACTACCTTGAGGTTACCTTGAGGTGCTTCCGGGCTTAGCGTCCCCGCAGCCCGGTCGTCGACCAGGCCTCCTGGTTGCCGGACTGATCAACCAGCTGTTTGGACGCGGCTGCTCGCAGCCTGACGTACGAGTCACAGCCTGGTTGATCAGGTATCCTTTGGAGGTTTATTTATAAACTACATTTATTTCTCACTAACACAACACACACACACACACACACAGTGGAAACAGGAGGCCAGACACAGGATACAGAATAGGAGATGAAGAACTTAATGACACGGACTGAGAGAAAGATCTAGGAGTTGATATCACACCAAACCTGTCTCCTGAAGCCCACATAAAAAGAATAACGTCTGCGGCATATGCGGGACTGCCTAACATCAGAACAGCCTTCAGGAACCTGTGTAAGGAATCATTCAGAATCTTGTACACCACATATGTAAGAACCAATCCTGGAGTATGCGGCCCCAGCATGGAGCCCGTATCTTGTCAAGCACAAGATGAAGCAGGAAAAAGTCCAAAGGTATGCCACTAGACTAGTCCCAGAACTAAGAGGCATACGTTACGAGGAAAGGCTGCGGGAAAAAGCACCTTGCGACACTGGAAGACAGAAGAGTAAGGGGAGACATGATCACAACCTACACACCCTCAGAGGAATCGACCGCGTAAACAAGGATAAACTATTCAACACTGGTGGGACGCAAACAAGGGGACACAGATGGAAACTGAGTACTCACATGAGCCACAGAGACGTTAGAAGGAACTTTTTCAGTGTCAGAGTAGTTAACGGATGGAAAGCATTAGGCAGTGATGTGGTGGAGGCTGACTCCATACACAGTTTCAAATGTAGATATGATAGAGCCCAGTAGGCTCAGGAATCTGTACACCAGTTGATTGACAGTTGAGAGGTGAGACCAAAGAAACAAAGCTCAACCCCCGCAAGCACAAATAGGTGAGTACACAACACACACACACAACACACACACACACACACACACACACACACACACCACACACCACACACACACACCACACACCACACACAGGAAGCAGCCCGTAACAGCTGTTTAAATCCCAGGTACCAAATTTACTGGTAGGTAACAAGAACAACAGGGTGAAAGAACTGCCCAGTTTCGTTTCTGCCATCACCGGAGGATCGAATCACGGACGCTAGGATCACGAGTTGAGAGCGCTGTCTACTCAGCTGTCAGGCCCCGTAGTGCGTGTACTCGTCAAAAACATAATTTGGGAGAGGATAGGGAAAGGAATGATGCTTCCTGGGTTGGGGAGTTGGTGTGGGGTTAGTCACTTGGTGGCCCTTGGACCTGTGGGGGAGGGGGGGGCAGGGGCGGGGGGGTTGCCAGTTATGAATTTAATGATTGAATTTGTTAAGATAGGGTATTTATGTAAAAGACGTTGTGAAGAGATAGTAACAAAAGTGTTCCTGACTGCTGTAGGTAGTGAGTAATTGACTTGTATGTTAGGAAAATAAATGCTTACTAGAAAATTACCTTTCTTTGAAAAAGTTTTTTTGCAAAATAAGTACAAGTTATTTTGTAAACAAAATATGATTATTTTCCTTTAATAAACACACATGAGCACAAATGGTCCTCGGGAGTCAGAGAGATTGAGAATGAACAGCAAAATAGTAACAAAAAATGAGACAATGATGGGATACTATGGAATTCAAACATAAACCTGGAGAGTATGTAAATTACAGTACCACTAAACACGCGTACACGTACATATGTCAATCAATTTACATAAATAAACATTCACTAATATGTTCCTTTAACAATGGACACATAGATAATTACCATACACGTGTCAGTCCAATTGCAGGTACACATAGACACACATAGCTGCACTTGTCTGTCGCTCCTGACAATAGTAAACATGTAACAAAAAATGTGACAATGATGGGACACTATGTCATTCAAACGTACACACGCTAACATTATAAATTGCAGTAACACTAAACACACGTACATGTATATATGTCATTCAATTTACATAAAAAAAACGTTCACTAATATGTTCCTTTTACAATTAACACACAGATAATTACCGTACACATGTCAGTCCAATTGCAGGTACACATAAAAACACATAGCTGCACTTGTCTGCCGCTCCTGACAATAGTATACATAGGTATACACACAAAACAGTCCTTTATCAACTAATGTATGTGTGTTGTGTGTGTGTGTGTGTGTATTTATTCCTTGTATTTACTATTTTTGTCTGCAAAATCGAGTTATTAGCTCTTGGACCCCGCCTTTCTAACAAATGTATTTTTCCTCTTTTATATCAACTACCTTGAGGTTACCTTGAGGTGCTTCCGGGGCTTAGCGTCCCCGCAGCCCGGTCGTCGACCAGGCCTCCTGGTTGCCGGACTGATCAACCAGGCTGTTGGACGCGGCTGCTCGCAGCCTGACGTACGAGTCACAGCCTGGTTGATCAGGTATCCTTTGGAGGTTTATTTATAAACTACATTTATTTCTCACTAACACCACAACACACCACACAACACACAGTGGAAACAGGAGGCCAGACACAGGATACAGAATAGGAGGTGAAGAACCTAATGACACGGACTGAGAGAAAGATCTAGGAGTTGATATCACACCAAACCTGTCTCCTGAAGCCCACATAAAAAGAATAACGTCTGCGGCATATGCGGGACTGCCTAACATCAGAACAGCCTTCAGGAACCTGTCGTAAGGAATCATTCAGAATCTTGTACACCACATATGTAAGACCAATCCTGGAGTATGCGGCCCCAGCATGGAGCCCGTATCTTGTCAAGCACAAGATGAAGCAGGAAAAAGTCCAAAGGTATGCCACTAGACTAGTCCCAGAACTAAGAGGCATACGTTACGAGGAAAGGCTGCGGGAAAAGCACCTTGCGACACTGGAAGACAGAAGAGTAAGGGGAGACATGATCACAACCTACACAACCTCAGAGGAATCGACCGCGTAAACAAGGATAAACTATTCAACACTGGTGGGACGCAAACAAGGGGACACAGATGGAAACTGAGTACTCATATGAGCCACAGAGACGTTAGAAGGAACTTTTTCAGTGTCAGAGTAGTTAACGGATGGAAAGAATTAGGCAGTGATGTGGTGGAGGCTGACTCCATACACAGTTTCAAATGTAGATATGATAGAGCCCAGTAGGCTCAGGAATCTGTACACCAGTTGATTGACAGTTGAGAGGTGAGACCAAAGAAACAAAGCTCAACCCCCGCAAGCACAAATAGGTGAGTACACAAACACACACACACACACACACACACACACACACACACACACACACACACACACACACACACACACACACACACACAGGAAGCAGCCCGTAACAGCTGTTTAAATCCCAGGTACCAATTTACTGGTAGGTAACAAGAACAACAGGGTGAAAGAAACTGCCCAGTTTCGTTTCTGCCATCACCGGAGGATCGATCACGGACGCTAGGATTACGAGTTGAGAGCGCTGTCTACTCAGCTGTCAGGCCCCGTAGTGCGTGTACTCGTCAAAAACATAATTTGGGAGAGGATAGGGAAAGGAATGATGCTTCCTGGGTTGGGGAGTTGGTGTGGGGTTAGTCACTTGGTGGCCTTGGACCTGTGGGGGAGGGGGGGCAGGGGCGGGGGGGTTGCCAGTTATGAATTTAATGATTGAATTTGTTAAGATAGGGTATTTATGTAAGCGACGTTGTGAAGAGATAGTAACAAAAGTGTTCCTGACTGCTGTAAGGTAGTGAGTAATTGACTTGTATGTTAGGAAAATAAATGCTTACTAGAAAATTACCTTTTCTTTGAAAAAGTTTTTTTGCAAAATAAGTACAAGTTATTTTGTAAACAAAATATGATTATTTTCCTTTAATAACACACATGAGCACAAATGGTCCTCGGGAGTCAGAGAGATTGAGTATGAACAGCAAAATAGTAACAAAAAATGAGACAATGATGGGATACTATGGAATTCAAACATAAACCTGGAGAGTATGTAAATTACAGTACCACTAAACACGCGTACACGTACATATGTCAATCAATTTACATAAATAAACATTCACTAATATGTTCCTTTAACAATGGACACATAGATAATTACCATACACGTGTCAGTCCAATTGCAGGTACACATAGACACACATAGCTGCACTTGTCTGTCGCTCCTGGACAATAGTAAACATGTAACAAAAAATGTGACAATGATGGGACACTATGTCATTCAAACGTACACACGCTAACATTATAAATTGCAGTAACACTAACACACGTACATGTATATATGTCATTCAATTTACATAAAAAAACGTTCACTAATATGTTCCTTTTACAATTAACACACAGATAATTACCGTACACATGTCAGTCCAATTGCAGGTACACATAAAAACACATAGCTGCACTTGTCTGCCGCTCCTGACAATAGTATACATAGGTATACACACAAAACAGTCCTTTATCAACTAATGTATGTGTGTGTGTGTGTGTGTGTGTATTTATTCCTTGTATTTACTATTTTTGTCTGCAAAATCGAGTTATTAGCTCTTGGACCCCCGCCTTTCTAACAAATGTATTTTTCCTCTTTTATATCAACTACCTTGAGGTTACCTTGAGGTGCTTCCGGGGCTTAGCGTCCCCGCAGCCCGGTCGTCGACCAGGCCTCCTGGTTGCCGGACTGATCAACCAGGCTGTTGGACGCGGCTGCTCGCAGCCTGACGTACGAGTCACAGCCTGGTTGATCAGGTATCCTTTGGAGGTTTATTTATAAACTACATTTATTTCTCACTAACACACACACACACACACAGTGGAAACAGGAGGCCAGACACAGGATACAGAATAGGAGGTGAAGAACCTAATGACACGGACTGAGAGAAAGATCTAGGAGTTGATATCACACCAAACCTGTCTCCTGAAGCCCACAGAAAAAGAATAACGTCTGCGGCATATGCGGACTGCCTAACATCAGAACAGCCTTCAGGAACCTGTCTAAGGAATCATTCAGAATCTTGTACACCACATATGTAAGACCAATCCTGGAGTATGCGGCCCCAGCATGGAGCCCGTATCTTGTCAAGCACAAGATGAAGCAGGAAAAAGTCCAAAGGTATGCCACTAGACTAGTCCCAGAACTAAGAGGCATACGTTACGAGGAAAGGCTGCGGGAAAAGCACCTTGCGACACTGGAAGACAGAAGAGTAAGGGGAGACATGATCACAACCTACACAACCCTCAGAGGAATCGACCGCGTAAACAAGGATAAAACTATTCAACACTGGTGGGACGCAAACAAGGGGACACAGATGGAAACTGAGTACTCATATGAGCCACAGAGACGTTAGAAGGAACTTTTTCAGTGTCAGAGTAGTTAACGGATGGAAAGCATTAGGCAGTGATGTGGTGGAGGCTGACTCCATACACAGTTTCAAATGTAGATATGATAGAGCCCAGTAGGCTCAGGAATCTGTACACCAGTTGATTGACAGTTGAGAGGTGAGACCAAAGAAACAAAGCTCAACCCCCGCAAGCCCAAATAGGTGAGTACACAAACACACACACACACACACACACACACACACACACACACACACACACACACACACACACACACACACACACACACACACAGGAAGCAGCCCGTAACAGCTGTTTAAATCCCAGGTACCAATTTACTGGTAGGTAACAAGAACAACAGGGTGAAAGAAACTGCCCAGTTCGTTTCTGCCATCACCGGAGGATCGATCACGGACGCTAGGATTACGAGTTGAGAGCGCTGTCTACTCAGCTGTCAGGCCCCGTAGTGCGTGTACTCGTCAAAAACATAATTTGGGAGAGGATAGGGAAAGGAATGATGCTTCCTGGGTTGGGGAGTTGGTGTGGGGTTAGTCACTTGGTGGCCTTGGACCTGTGGGGGAGGGGGGGCAGGGGCGGGGGGGTTGCCAGTTATGAATTTAATGATTGAATTTGTTAAGATAGGGTATTTATGTAAGCGACGTTGTGAAGAGATAGTAACAAAAGTGTTCCTGACTGCTGTAAGGTAGTGAGTAATTGACTTGTATGTTAGGAAAATAAATGCTTACTAGAAAATTACCTTTTCTTTGAAAAAGTTTTTTTGCAAAATAAGTACAAGTTATTTTGTAAACAAAATATGATTATTTTCCTTTAATAAACACACATGAGCACAAATGGTCCTCGGGAGTCAGAGAGATTGAGTATGAACAGCAAAATAGTAACAAAAAATGAGACAATGATGGGATACTATGGAATTCAAACATAAACCTGGAGAGTATGTAAATTACAGTACCACTAAACACGCGTACACGTACATATGTCAATCAATTTACATAAATAAACATTCACTAATATGTTCCTTTAACAATGGACACATAGATAATTACCATACACGTGTCAGTCCAATTGCAGGTACACATAGACACACATAGCTGCACTTGTCTGTCGCTCCTGACAATAGTAAACATGTAACAAAAAATGTGACAATGATGGGACACTATGTCATTCAAACGTACACACGCTAACATTATAAATTGCAGTAACACTAAACACACGTACATGTATATATGTCATTCAATTTACATAAAAAAACGTTCACTAATATGTTCCTTTTACAATTAACACACAGATAATTACCGTACACATGTCAGTCCAATTGCAGGTACACATAAAAACACATAGCTGCACTTGTCTGCCGCTCCTGACAATAGTATACATAGGTATACACACAAAACAGTCCTTTATCAACTAATGTAAGTGTGTGTGTGTGTGTGTGTGTATTTATTCCTTGTATTTACTATTTTTGTCTGCAAAATCGAGTTATTAGCTCTTGGACCCCGCCTTTCTAACAAATGTATTTTTCCTCTTTTATATCAACTACCTTGAGGTTACCTTGAGGTGCTTCCGGGGCTTAGCGTCCCCGCAGCCCGGTCGTCGACCAGGCCTCCTGGTTGCCGGACTGATCAACCAGGCTGTTGGACGCGGCTGCTCGCAGCCTGACGTACGAGTCACAGCCTGGTTGATCAGGTATCCTTTGGAGGTTTATTTATAAACTACATTTATTTCTCACTAACACACACACACACACACAGTGGAAACAGGAGGCCAGACACAGGATACAGAATAGGAGGTGAAGAACCTAATGACACGGACTGAGAGAAAGATCTAGGAGTTGATATCACACCAAACCTGTCTCCTGAAGCCCACATAAAAAGAATAACGTCTGCGGCATATGCGGGACTGCCTAACATCAGAACAGCCTTCAGGAACCTGTCTAAGGAATCATTCAGAATCTTGTACACCACATATGTAAGACCAATCCTGGAGTATGCGGCCCCAGCATGGAGCCCGTATCTTGTCAAGCACAAGATGAAGCAGGAAAAAGTCCAAAGGTATGCCACTAGACTAGTCCCAGAACTAAGAGGCATACGTTACGAGGAAAGGCTGCGGGAAAAGCACCTTGCGACACTGGAAGACAGAAGAGTAAGGGGAGACATGATCACAACCTACACAACCCTCAGAGGAATCGACCGCGTAAACAAGGATAAACTATTCAACACTGGTGGGACGCAAACAAGGGGACACAGATGGAAACTGAGTACTCATATGAGCCACAGAGACGTTAGAAGGAACTTTTTCAGTGTCAGAGTAGTTAACGGATGGAAAGCATTAGGCAGTGATGTGGTGGAGGCTGACTCCATACACAGTTTCAAATGTAGATATGATAGAGCCCAGTAGGCTCAGGAATCTGTACACCAGTTGATTGACAGTTGAGAGGTGAGACCAAAGAAACAAAGCTCAACCCCCGCAAGCACAAATAGGTGAGTACACAAACACACACACACACACACACACACACACACACACACACACACACACACACACAGGAAGCAGCCCGTAACAGCTGTTTAAATCCCAGGTACCAATTTACTGGTAGGTAACAAGAACAACAGGGTGAAAGAAACTGCCCAGTTTCGTTTCTGCCATCACCGGAGGATCGATCACGGACGCTAGGATTACGAGTTGAGAGCGCTGTCTACTCAGCTGTCAGGCCCCGTAGTGCGTGTACTCGTCAAAAACATAATTTGGGAGAGGATAGGGAAAGGAATGATGCTTCCTGGGTTGGGGAGTTGGTGTGGGGTTAGTCACTTGGTGGCCTTGGACCTGTGGGGGAGGGGGGGCAGGGGCGGGGGGGTTGCCAGTTATGAATTTAATGATTGAATTTGTTAAGATAGGGTATTTATGTAAGCGACGTTGTGAAGAGATAGTAACAAAAGTGTTCCTGACTGCTGTAAGGTAGTGAGTAATTGACTTGTATGTTAGGAAAATAAATGCTTACTAGAAAATTACCTTTTCTTTGAAAAAGTTTTTTTGCAAAATAAGTACAAGTTATTTTGTAAACAAAATATGATTATTTTCCTTTAATAAACACACATGAGCACAAATGGTCCTCGGGAGTCAGAGAGATTGAGTATGAACAGCAAAATAGTAACAAAAAATGAGACAATGATGGGATACTATGGAATTCAAACATAAACCTGGAGAGTATGTAAATTACAGTACCACTAAACACGCGTACACGTACATATGTCAATCAATTTACATAAATAAACATTCACTAATATGTTCCTTTAACAATGGACACATAGATAATTACCATACACGTGTCAGTCCAATTGCAGGTACACATAGACACACATAGCTGCACTTGTCTGTCGCTCCTGACAATAGTAAACATGTAACAAAAAATGTGACAATGATGGGACACTATGTCATTCAAACGTACACACGCTAACATTATAAATTGCAGTAACACTAAACACACGTACATGTATATATGTCATTCAATTTACATAAAAAAACGTTCACTAATATGTTCCTTTTACAATTAACACACAGATAATTACCGTACACATGTCAGTCCAATTGCAGGTACACATAAAAACACATAGCTGCACTTGTCTGCCGCTCCTGACAATAGTATACATAGGTATACACACAAAACAGTCCTTTATCAACTAATGTATGTGTGTGTGTGTGTGTGTGTGTATTTATTCCTTGTATTTACTATTTTTGTCTGCAAAATCGAGTTATTAGCTCTTGGACCCCGCCTTTCTAACAAATGTATTTTTCCTCTTTTATATCAACTACCTTGAGGTTACCTTGAGGTGCTTCCGGGGCTTAGCGTCCCCGCAGCCCGGTCGTCGACCAGGCCTCCTGGTTGCCGGACTGATCAACCAGGCTGTTGGACGCGGCTGCTCGCAGCCTGACGTACGAGTCACAGCCTGGTTGATCAGGTATCCTTTGGAGGTTTATTTATAAACTACATTTATTTCTCACTAACACACACACACACACACAGTGGAAACAGGAGGCCAGACACAGGATACAGAATAGGAGGTGAAGAACCTAATGACACGGACTGAGAGAAAGATCTAGGAGTTGATATCACACCAAACCTGTCTCCTGAAGCCCACATAAAAAGAATAACGTCTGCGGCATATGCGGGACTGCCTAACATCAGAACAGCCTTCAGGAACCTGTCTAAGGAATCATTCAGAATCTTGTACACCACATATGTAAGACCAATCCTGGAGTATGCGGCCCCAGCATGGAGCCCGTATCTTGTCAAGCACAAGATGAAGCAGGAAAAAGTCCAAAGGTATGCCACTAGACTAGTCCCAGAACTAAGAGGCATACGTTACGAGGAAAGGCTGCGGGAAAAGCACCTTGCGACACTGGAAGACAGAAGAGTAAGGGGAGACATGATCACAACCTACACAACCCTCAGAGGAATCGACCGCGTAAACAAGGATAAACTATTCAACACTGGTGGGACGCAAACAAGGGGACACAGATGGAAACTGAGTACTCATATGAGCCACAGAGACGTTAGAAGGAACTTTTTCAGTGTCAGAGTAGTTAACGGATGGAAAGCATTAGGCAGTGATGTGGTGGAGGCTGACTCCATACACAGTTTCAAATGTAGATATGATAGAGCCCAGTAGGCTCAGGAATCTGTACACCAGTTGATTGACAGTTGAGAGGTGAGACCAAAGAAACAAAGCTCAACCCCCGCAAGCACAAATAGGTGAGTACACAAACACACACACACACACACACACACACACACACACACACACACACACACACACAGGAAGCAGCCCGTAACAGCTGTTTAAATCCCAGGTACCAATTTACTGGTAGGTAACAAGAACAACAGGGTGAAAGAAACTGCCCAGTTTCGTTTCTGCCATCACCGGAGGATCGATCACGGACGCTAGGATTACGAGTTGAGAGCGCTGTCTACTCAGCTGTCAGGCCCCGTAGTGCGTGTACTCGTCAAAAACATAATTTGGGAGAGGATAGGGAAAGGAATGATGCTTCCTGGGTTGGGGAGTTGGTGTGGGGTTAGTCACTTGGTGGCCTTGGACCTGTGGGGGAGGGGGGGCAGGGGCGGGGGGGTTGCCAGTTATGAATTTAATGATTGAATTTGTTAAGATAGGGTATTTATGTAAGCGACGTTGTGAAGAGATAGTAACAAAAGTGTTCCTGACTGCTGTAAGGTAGTGAGTAATTGACTTGTATGTTAGGAAAATAAATGCTTACTAGAAAATTACCTTTTCTTTGAAAAAGTTTTTTTGCAAAATAAGTACAAGTTATTTTGTAAACAAAATATGATTATTTTCCTTTAATAAACACACATGAGCACAAATGGTCCTCGGGAGTCAGAGAGATTGAGAATGAACAGCAAAATAGTAACAAAAAATGAGACAATGATGGGATACTATGGAATTCAAACATAAACCTGGAGAGTATGTAAATTACAGTACCACTAAACACGCGTACACGTACATATGTCAATCAATTTACATAAATAAACATTCACTAATATGTTCCTTTAACAATGGACACATAGATAATTACCATACACGTGTCAGTCCAATTGCAGGTACACATAGACACACATAGCTGCACTTGTCTGTCGCTCCTGACAATAGTAAACATGTAACAAAAAATGTGACAATGATGGGACACTATGTCATTCAAACGTACACACGCTAACATTATAAATTGCAGTAACACTAAACACACGTACATGTATATATGTCATTCAATTTACATAAAAAAACGTTCACTAATATGTTCCTTTTACAATTAACACACAGATAATTACCGTACACATGTCAGTCCAATTGCAGGTACACATAAAAACACATAGCTGCACTTGTCTGCCGCTCCTGACAATAGTATACATAGGTATACACACAAAACAGTCCTTTATCAACTAATGTATGTGTGTGTGTGTGTGTGTGTGTGTGTTTATTTATTCCTTGTATTTACTATTTTTGTCTGCAAAATCGAGTTATTAGCTCTTGGACCCCGCCTTTCTAACAAATGTATTTTTCCTCTTTTATATCAACTACCTTGAGGTTACCTTGAGGTGCTTCCGGGGCTTAGCGTCCCCGCAGCCCGGTCGTCGACCAGGCCTCCTGGTTGCCGGACTGATCAACCAGGCTGTTGGACGCGGCTGCTCGCAGCCTGACGTACGAGTCACAGCCTGGTTGATCAGGTATCCTTTGGAGGTTTATTTATAAACTACATTTATTTCTCACTAACACACACACACACACACAGTGGAAACAGGAGGCCAGACACAGGATACAGAATAGGAGGTGAAGAACCTAATGACACGGACTGAGAGAAAGATCTAGGAGTTGATATCACACCAAACCTGTCTCCTGAAGCCCACATAAAAAGAATAACGTCTGCGGCATATGCGGGACTGCCTAACATCAGAACAGCCTTCAGGAACCTGTCTAAGGAATCATTCAGAATCTTGTACACCACATATGTAAGACCAATCCTGGAGTATGCGGCCCCAGCATGGAGCCCGTATCTTGTCAAGCACAAGATGAAGCAGGAAAAAGTCCAAAGGTATGCCACTAGACTAGTCCCAGAACTAAGAGGCATACGTTACGAGGAAAGGCTGCGGGAAAAGCACCTTGCGACACTGGAAGACAGAAGAGTAAGGGGAGACATGATCACAACCTACACAACCCTCAGAGGAATCGACCGCGTAAACAAGGATAAACTATTCAACACTGGTGGGACGCAAACAAGGGGACACAGATGGAAACTGAGTACTCATATGAGCCACAGAGACGTTAGAAGGAACTTTTTCAGTGTCAGAGTAGTTAACGGACGGAAAGCATTAGGCAGTGATGTGGTGGAGGCTGACTCCATACACAGTTTCAAATGTAGATATGATAGAGCCCAGTAGGCTCAGGAATCTGTACACCAGTTGATTGACAGTTGAGAGGTGAGACCAAAGAAACAAAGCTCAACCCCCGCAAGCACAAATAGGTGAGTACACAAACACACACACACACACACACACACACACACACACACACACACACACACACACACACACACACACACACACACACACACACACACACAGGAAGCAGCCCGTAACAGCTGTTTAAATCCCAGGTACCAATTTACTGGTAGGTAACAAGAACAACAGGGTGAAAGAAACTGCCCAGTTTCGTTTCTGCCATCACCGGAGGATCGATCACGGACGCTAGGATTACGAGTTGAGAGCGCTGTCTACTCAGCTGTCAGGCCCCGTAGTGCGTGTACTCGTCAAAAACATAATTTGGGAGAGGATAGGGAAAGGAATGATGCTTCCTGGGTTGGGGAGTTGGTGTGGGGTTAGTCACTTGGTGGCCTTGGACCTGTGGGGGAGGGGGGGCAGGGGCGGGGGGGTTGCCAGTTATGAATTTAATGATTGAATTTGTTAAGATAGGGTATTTATGTAAGCGACGTTGTGAAGAGATAGTAACAAAAGTGTTCCTGACTGCTGTAAGGTAGTGAGTAATTGACTTGTATGTTAGGAAAATAAATGCTTACTAGAAAATTACATTTTCTTTGAAAAAGTTTTTTTGCAAAATAAGTACAAGTTATTTTGTAAACAAAATATGATTATTTTCCTTTAATAAACACACATGAACACAAATGGTCCTCGGGAGTCAGAGAGATTGAGAATGAACAGCAAAATAGTAACAAAAAATGAGACAATGATGGGATACTATGGAATTCAAACATAAACCTGGAGAGTATGTAAATTACAGTACCACTAAACACGCGTACACGTACATATGTCAATCAATTTACATAAATAAACATTCACTAATATGTTCCTTTAACAATGGACACATAGATAATTACCATACACGTGTCAGTCCAATTGCAGGTACACATAGACACACATAGCTGCACTTGTCTGTCGCTCCTGACAATAGTAAACATGTAACAAAAAATGTGACAATGATGGGACACTATGTCATTCAAACGTACACACGCTAACATTATAAATTGCAGTAACACTAAACACACGTACATGTATATATGTCATTCAATTTACATAAAAAAACGTTCACTAATATGTTCCTTTTACAATTAACACACAGATAATTACCGTACACATGTCAGTCCAATTGCAGGTACACATAAAAACACATAGCTGCACTTGTCTGCCGCTCCTGACAATAGTATACATAGGTATACACACAAAACAGTCCTTTATCAACTATTGTATGTGTGTGTGTGTGTGTATATATTCCTTGTATTTACTATTTTTGTCTGCAAAATCGAGTTATTAGCTCTTGGACCCCGCCTTTCTAACAAATGTATTTTTCCTCTTTTATATCAACTACCTTGAGGTTACCTTGAGGTGCTTCCGGGGCTTAGCGTCCCCGCAGCCCGGTCGTCGACCAGGCCTCCTGGTTGCCGGACTGATCAACCAGGCTGTTGGACGCGGCTGCTCGCAGCCTGACGTACGAGTCACAGCCTGGTTGATCAGGTATCCTTTGGAGGTTTATTTATAAACTACATTTATTTCTCACTAACACACACACACACACACACACACACAGTGGAAACAGGAGGCCAGACACAGGATACAGAATAGGAGATGAAGAACTTAATGACACGGACTGAGAGAAAGATCTAGGAGTTGATATCACACCAAACCTGTCTCCTGAAGCCCACATAAAAAGAATAACGTCTGCGGCATATGCGGGACTGCCTAACATCAGAACAGCCTTCAGGAACCTGTGTAAGGAATCATTCAGAATCTTGTACACCACATATGTAAGACCAATCCTGGAGTATGCGGCCCCAGCATGGAGCCCGTATCTTGTCAAGCACAAGATGAAGCAGGAAAAAGTCCAAAGGTATGCCACTAGACTAGTCCCAGAACTAAGAGGCATACGTTACGAGGAAAGGCTGCGGGAAAAGCACCTTGCGACACTGGAAGACAGAAGAGTAAGGGGAGACATGATCACAACCTACACAACCCTCAGAGGAATCGACCGCGTAAACAAGGATAAACTATTCAACACTGGTGGGACGCAAACAAGGGGACACAGATGGAAACTGAGTACTCACATGAGCCACAGAGACGTTAGAAGGAACTTTTTCAGTGTCAGAGTAGTTAACGGATGGAAAGCATTAGGCAGTGATGTGGTGGAGGCTGACTCCATACACAGTTTCAAATGTAGATATGATAGAGCCCAGTAGGCTCAGGAATCTGTACACCAGTTGATTGACAGTTGAGAGGTGAGACCAAAGAAACAAAGCTCAACCCCCGCAAGCACAAATAGGTGAGTACACACACACACACACACACACTCACACACACACACACACACACACACACACACACACACACACACACACACACACACACACACACACACACACACAGGAAGCAGCCCGTAACAGCTGTTTAAATCCCAGGTAATAATTTACTGGTAGGTAACAAGAACAACAGGGTGAAAGAAACTGGCCAGTTTCGTTTCTGCCATCACCGGAGGATCGATCACGGACGCTAGGATTACGAGTTGAGAGCGCTGTCTACTCAGCTGTCAGGCCCCGTAGTGCGTGTACTCGTCAAAAACATAATTTGGGAGAGGATAGGGAAAGGAATGATGCTTCCTGGGTTGGGGAGTTGGTGTGGGGTTTTTCACTTGGTGGCCTTGGACCTGTGGGGGAGGGGGGGGGCAGGGGCGGGGGCGTTGCCAGTTATGAATTTAATGACTGAATTTGTTAAGATAGGGTATTTATGTAAGCGACGTTGTGAAGAGATAGTAACAAAAGTGTTCCTGACTGCTGTAAGGTAGTGAGTAATTGACTTGTATGTTAGGAAAATAAATGCTTACTAGAAAATTACCTTTTCTTTGAAAAAGTTTTTTTGCAAAATAAGTACAAGTTATTTTGTAAACAAAATATGATTATTTTCCTTTAATAAACACACATGAGCACAAATGGTCCTCGGGAGTCAGAGAGATTGAGAATGAACAGCAAAATAGTATCAAAAAATGAGACAATGATGGGATACTATGTAATTCAAACATAAACGGGGAAAGTATGTAAATTACAGTACCACTAAACACGCGTACACGTACATATGTCAATCAATTTACATAAATAAACATTCACTAATATGTTCCTTTAACAATGGACACATAGATAATTACCATACACGTGTCAGTCCAATTGCAGGTACACATAGACACACATAGCTGCACTTGTCTGTCGCTCCTGACAATAGTAAACATGTAACAAAAAATGTGACAATGATGGGACACTATGTCATTCAAACGTACACACGCTAACATTATAAATTGCAGTAACACTAAACACACGTACATGTATATATGTCATTCAATTTACATAAAAAAACGTTCACTAATATGTTCCTTTTACAATTAACACACAGATAATTACCGTACACATGTCAGTCCAATTGCAGGTACACATAAAAACACATAGCTGCACTTGTCTGCCGCTCCTGACAATAGTATACATAGGTATACACACAAAACAGTCCTTTATCAACTAATGTATGTGTGTGTGTGTGTGTGTGTGTATTTATTCCTTGTATTTACTATTTTTGTCTGCAAAATCGAGTTATTAGCTCTTGGACCCCGCCTTTCTAACAAATGTATTTTTCCTCTTTTATATCAACTACCTTGAGGTTACCTTGAGGTGCTTCCGGGGCTTAGCGTCCCCGCAGCCCGGTCGTCGACCAGGCCTCCTGGTTGCCGGACTGATCAACCAGGCTGTTGGACGCGGCTGCTCGCAGCCTGACGTACGAGTCACAGCCTGGTTGATCAGGTATCCTTTGGAGGTTTATTTATAAACTACATTTATTTCTCACTAACACACACACACACACACAGTGGAAACAGGAGGCCAGACACAGGATACAGAATAGAAGGTGAAGAACCTAATGACACGGACTGAGAGAAAGATCTAGGAGTTGATATCACACCAAACCTGTCTCCTGAAGCCCACATAAAAAGAATAACGTCTGCGGCATATGCGGGACTGCCTAACATCAGAACAGCCTTCAGGAACCTGTGTAAGGAATCATTCAGAATCTTGTACACCACATATGTAAGACCAATCCTGGAGTATGCGGCCCCAGCATGGAGCCCGTATCTTGTCAAGCACAAGATGTAGCAGGAAAAAGTCCAAAGGTATGCCACTAGACTAGTCCCAGAACTAAGAGGCATACGTTACGAGGAAAGGCTGCGGGAAAAGCACCTTGCGACACTGGAAGACAGAAGAGTAAGGGGAGACATGATCACAACCTACACAACCCTCAGAGGAATCGACCGCGTAAACAAGGATAAACTATTCAACACTGGTGGGACGCAAACAAGGGGACACAGATGGAAACTGAGTACTCACATGAGCCACAGAGACGTTAGAAGGAACTTTTTCAGTGTCAGAGTAGTTAACGGATGGAAAGCATTAGGCAGTGATGTGGTGGAGGCTGACTCCATACACAGTTTCAAATGTAGATATGATAGAGCCCAGTAGGCTCAGGAATCTGTACACCATTTGATTGACAGTTGAGAGGTGAGACCAAAGAAACAAAGCTCAACCCCCGCAAGCACAAATAGGTGAGTACACAAACACACACACACACACACACACACACACACACACACACACACACACACACACACACACACACACAGGAAGCAGCCCGTAACAGCTGTTTAAATCCCAGGTACCAATTTACTGGTAGGTAACAAGAACAACAGGGTGAAAGAAACTGCCCAGTTTCGTTTCTGCCATCACCGGAGGATCGATCACGGACGCTAGGATTACGAGTTGAGAGCGCTGTCTACTCAGCTGTCAGGCCCCGTAGTGCGTGTACTCGTCAAAAACATAATTTGGGAGAGGATAGGGAAAGGAATGATGCTTCCTGGGTTGGGGAGTTGGTGTGGGGTTAGTCACTTGGTGGCCTTGGACCTGTGGGGGAGGGGGGGGCAGGGGCGGGGGGGTTGCCAGTTATGAATTTAATGATTGAATTTGTTAAGATAGGGTATTTATGTAAGCGACGTTGTGAAGAGATAGTAACAAAAGTGTTCCTGACTGCTGTAAGGTAGTGAGTAATTGACTTGTATGTTAGGAAAATAAATGCTTACTAGAAAATTACCTTTTCTTTGAAAAAGTTTTTTTGCAAAATAAGTACAAGTTATTTTGTAAACAAAATATGATTATTTTCCTTTAATAAACACACATGAGCACAAATGGTCCTCGGGAGTCAGAGAGATTGAGAATGAACAGCAAAATAGTATCAAAAAATGAGACAATGATGGGATACTATGTAATTCAAACATAAACGGGGAAAGTATGTAAATTACAGTACCACTAAACACGCGTACACGTACATATGTCAATCAATTTACATAAATAAACATTCACTAATATGTTCCTTTAACAATGGACACATAGATAATTACCATACACGTGTCAGTCCAATTGCAGGTACACATAGACACACATAGCTGCACTTGTCTGTCGCTCCTGACAATAGTAAACATGTAACAAAAAATGTGACAATGATGGGACACTATGTCATTCAAACGTACACACGCTAACATTATAAATTGCAGTAACACTAAACACACGTACATGTATATATGTCATTCAATTTACATAAAAAAACGTTCACTAATATGTTCCTTTTACAATTAACACACAGATAATTACCGTACACATGTCAGTCCAATTGCAGGTACACATAAAAACACATAGCTGCACTTGTCTGCCGCTCCTGACAATAGTATACATAGGTATACACACAAAACAGTCCTTTATCAACTAATGTATGTGTGTGTGTGTGTGTGTGTGTATTTATTCCTTGTATTTACTATTTTTGTCTGCAAAATCGAGTTATTAGCTCTTGGACCCCGCCTTTCTAACAAATGTATTTTTCCTCTTTTATATCAACTACCTTGAGGTTACCTCGAGGTGCTTCCGGGGCTTAGCGTCCCCGCAGCCCGGTCGTCGACCTGGCCTCCTGGTTGCCGGACTGATCAACCAGGCTGTTGGACGCGGCTGCTCGCAGCCTGACGTACGAGTCACAGCCTGGTTGATCAGGTATCCTTTGGAGGTTTATTTATAAACTACATTTATTTCTCACTAACACACACACACACACACAGTGGAAACAGGAGGCCAGACACAGGATACAGAATAGGAGATGAAGAACTTAATGACACGGACTGAGAGAAAGATCTAGGAGTTGATATCACACCAAACCTGTCTCCTGAAGCCCACATAAAAAGAATAACGTCTGCGGCATATGCGGGACTGCCTAACATAAGAACAGCCTTCAGGAACCTGTGTAAGGAATCATTCAGAATCTTGTACACCACATATGTAAGACCAATCCTGGAGTATGCGGCCCCAGCATGGAGCCCGTATCTTGTCAAGCACAAGATGAAGCAGGAAAAAGTCCAAAGGTATGCCACTAGACTAGTCCCAGAACTAAGAGGCATACGTTACGAGGAAAGGCTGCGGGAAAAGCACCTTGCGACACTGGAAGACAGAAGAGTAAGGGGAGACATGATCACAACCTACACAACCCTCAGAGGAATCGACCGCGTAAACAAGGATAAACTATTCAACACTGGTGGGACGCAAACAAGGGGACACAGATGGAAACTGAGTACTCACATGAGCCACAGAGACGTTAGAAGGAACTTTTTCAGTGTCAGAGTAGTTAACGGATGGAAAGCATTAGGCAGTGATGTGGTGGAGGCTGACTCCATACACAGTTTCAAATGTAGATATGATAGAGCCCAGTAGGCTCAGGAATCTGTACACCAGTTGATTGACAGTTGAGAGGTGAGACCAAAGAAACAAAGCTCAACCCCCGCAAGCACAAATAGGTGAGTACACACACACACACACACACACACACACACACACACACACACACACACACAGGAAGCAGCCCGTAACAGCTGTTTAAATCCCAGGTACCAATTTACTGGTAGGTAACAAGAACAACAGGGTGAAAGAAACTGCCCAGTTTCGTTTCTGCCATCACCGGAGGATCGATCACGGACGCTAGGATTACGAGTTGAGAGCGCTGTCTACTCAGCTGTCAGGCCCCGTAGTGCGTGTACTCGTCAAAAACATAATTTGGGAGAGGATAGGGAAAGGAATGATGCTTCCTGGGTTGGGGAGTTGGTGTGGGGTTAGTCACTTGGTGGCCTTGGACCTGTGGGGGAGGGGGGGGGCAGGGGCGGGGGGGTTGCCAGTTATGAATTTAATGATTGAATTTGTTAAGATAGGGTATTTATGTAAAAGACGTTGTGAAGAGATAGTAACAAAAGTGTTCCTGACTGCTGTAAGGTAGTGAGTAATTGACTTGTATGTTAGGAAAATAAATGCTTACTAGAAAATTACCTTTTCTTTGAAAAAGTTTTTTTGCAAAATAAGTACAAGTTATTTTGTAAACAAAATATGATTATTTTCCTTTAATAAACACACATGAGCACAAATGGTCCTCGGGAGTCAGAGAGATTGAGAATGAACAGCAAAATAGTAACAAAAAATGAGACAATGATGGGATACTATGGAATTCAAACATAAACCTGGAGAGTATGTAAATTACAGTACCACTAAACACGCGTACACGTACATATGTCAATCAATTTACATAAATAAACATTCACTAATATGTTCCTTTAACAATGGACACATAGATAATTACCATACACGTGTCAGTCCAATTGCAGGTACACATAGACACACATAGCTGCACTTGTCTGTCGCTCCTGACAATAGTAAACATGTAACAAAAAATGTGACAATGATGGGACACTATGTCATTCAAACGTACACACGCTAACATTATAAATTGCAGTAACACTAAACACACGTACATGTATATATGTCATTCAATTTACATAAAAAAACGTTCACTAATATGTTCCTTTTACAATTAACACACAGATAATTACCGTACACATGTCAGTCCAATTGCAGGTACACATAAAAACACATAGCTGCACTTGTCTGCCGCTCCTGACAATAGTATACATAGGTATACACAGAAAACAGTCCTTTATCAACTAATGTATGTGTGTGTGTGTGTGTGTGTGTATTTATTCCTTGTATTTACTATTTTTGTCTGCAAAATCGAGTTATTAGCTCTTGGACCCCGCCTTTCTAACAAATGTATTTTTCCTCTTTTATATCAACTACCTTGAGGTTACCTTGAGGTGCTTCCGGGGCTTAGCGTCCCCGCAGCCCGGTCGTCGACCAGGCCTCCTGGTTGCCGGACTGATCAACCAGGCTGTTGGACGCGGCTGCTCGCAGCCTGACGTACGAGTCACAGCCTGGTTGATCAGGTATCCTTTGGAGGTTTATTTATAAACTACATTTATTTCTCACTAACACACACACACACACACAGTGGAAACAGGAGGCCAGACACAGGATACAGAATAGGAGGTGAAGAACCTAATGACACGGACTGAGAGAAAGATCTAGGAGTTGATATCACACCAAACCTGTCTCCTGAAGCCCACATAAAAAGAATAACGTCTGCGGCATATGCGGGACTGCCTAACATCAGAACAGCCTTCAGGAACCTGTCTAAGGAATCATTCAGAATCTTGTACACCACATATGTAAGACCAATCCTGGAGTATGCGGCCCCAGCATGGAGCCCGTATCTTGTCAAGCACAAGATGAAGCAGGAAAAAGTCCAAAGGTATGCCACTAGACTAGTCCCAGAACTAAGAGGCATACGTTACGAGGAAAGGCTGCGGGAAAAGCACCTTGCGACACTGGAAGACAGAAGAGTAAGGGGAGACATGATCACAACCTACACAACCCTCAGAGGAATCGACCGCGTAAACAAGGATAAACTATTCAACACTGGTGGGACGCAAACAAGGGGACACAGATGGAAACTGAGTACTCACATGAGCCACAGAGACGTTAGAAGGAACTTTTTCAGTGTCAGAGTAGTTAACGGATGGAAAGCATTAGGCAGTGATGTGGTGGAGGCTGACTCCATACACAGTTTCAAATGTAGATATGATAGAGCCCAGTAGGCTCAGGAGTCTGTACACCAGTTGATTGACAGTTGAGAGGTGAGACCAAAGAAACAAAGCTCAACCCCCGCAAGCACAAATAGGTGAGTACACAAACACACACACACACACTCACACACACACACACACACACATTTCAGCTCTGGAGAGAGTCACACGTTGTGTCCGTAGGGTCCGCGAATAACATCAATTATCTCGAGACATTGAAGGGTCACCGAGACAAGAAACATAGTTTTTTGTCACAGAAGTGTTCGCAAACGCAGTGATCAAGTGTATAGTGAGCTCCTACAGCGGTAGAGCAATTAAGAAACAAAAATAAGGCCGAGTGGCAAGATCAGTGTGTACCGTTGGGTCAGCCTAGCCACCCAGTCTAGCAGGACCTACGTTTTGTTTTGCTGAGTAATGTGTTGTGAAGCGGATTGTAGCATACTTAGTGATTGATCCCCCGAAGTGTGTGCACCGTTTAGGATCGTATGCTAAGTGCACATAGTGGCTGACGACCAGTGAGGAAGATAGGAACGAATGTTACCAGGAGCACGTGGAGACAACAGTAGCACGTGGAGACAACATTGATACCAGAGAGAGGAGAGGGCAAGCGACCAACCCCGTCATAAGGACATCTCTTCAAACTCACCTAGGCGTGCTTGCTCGGGGTGAGCTGACGGTAGGTACCCCTCTCTAGGTCATCAATAAGGTGTACAGAGTGACTTAAAATACCTAATTTAAAGTAGGTCTCAATATCTCAAATATACAACTCCGTGGCTCACTTGGGTGGTACTTGGGTGGGGCTTGACACATGATACCCTGGTGACTGCTCACCATCTCACCCCACACCTTCCCACGCCTTACACTGCCCCAAGACACCCCCCTACCCCTCCCCCTATACACAAACACCCCCGCACCCAACACACACACACACACACACACACACACGCACACGCACACGCACACGCACACGCACACACGCACACGCGCACACACGCACACGCACACACGCACACGCACGCACACAAAGACACACACGGACACACACACACGCACACACACACGCACATACAGACACACACACAGACACACACACACACACACACACACACACACACACACACACACACACACACACACACACACACAGGTCAAGCGGGATGGTAAGACAACAGAATGAAGCTGGAGGAGAGGGACTGGACGAGTCATTCATGGAGATGATTGCTAAGGCATGGAAGGAAGTCAGTGGGGAATTGAAGGACCTGAGGGAAACTATATGTAAGCTGCAGATAGAACTAAGTGCAGCACAAGAGGAGATAAAAAGCCTAAAAACAGGCCCTCCTCAGACTCTGGCCCAGGGGACCAACCCCCAGGTGCCAGGAGATGTAGCTATGGCAGGGACCCCTACAATTGGCCCAACCTTTGCTGAAATGCTCAAGAGCCCAGGAGCAATGTCCACAGTCAAGGATGTTGTAATGAAAGCAGTAACCTCACAGGAGGCAGCTAGATGCACAAGCCAGCTAATGGAAAGGAAAAGAGCTGTAGTAGTGGTAGGTGTCGAGGAACAAGAGGGCTCCACAAGGGAGGAAACGAGGACTAAAGACAAAGCTGCAGTGGCAGGGATATTAAAGGAGATAGGAATGGAAGGGGCTGAACGAGACATAGAACAGTTTTTCCGGATTGGCCAGTACAACAGAGACAAAAAAAGATTGATCAAGGTAGTATTCAAGAGCGAGGACATCAAAGAGGACATTCTAGTAAGGAAGAACAAACTGAGGCATGCAAGGAACTACAAAGAGGTATATGTTCAGAGGGACATGACCAGAGACGAGATAGTAAGGGCAGCAGATGCAAGGAAAAGGCGCAAGGAGAGGGAAGAGAGCCAGGGAACCTCAGCCTCCAACCCAGCAATCCCAGAGGGGAGTGGGGAACCCCAATCCAGCAACCCAGGAACCCCAGGGGGGAATGCAACACCCCAGTCCACCACCCAATAGGGCCCTCTCTACCCCCCAGCACAAACCCTTCCTTGCCCCTGCATAATGCCCATCATGAAACCCAAATCCTCCCCCTCCCCTTACCCCAAGTAGCCCCTGCTTTCCCAACCCCTGGTCTTCTCCCTGCCCTAAGCAGGCCTGAGCAAGACCAAAGCCCTCTATCCCCCACTCCACCTCCCTCCAAACCCCTGTCAACTACACCGCAGGAGGGCGTGCCCTCTCCCCAAGCAATCCCTGCTCCCTCACCCCCAGGACTTCTTCCTGACCCAAGCAGGCCTGAGGAAGACCTAAGCCCTCCACCCCCCACCCCACCTCCCCCTGAACCCCTGGCAACTACCTCACAGGAGGAGGAGCCTACCCAAGTAGCAAGGACCATAGAACAACCTCCTACACTTGTAGGGAGTGTGGGTGAAATTGGATATAAGAAAGTGAGCTTCAAGGTAATGTACTCAAACATTGATGGGATTACCAATAAAGCAAGTGAACTGGCAGAAAGGGTGCAAGAAGAAAACCCTGATGTAATAGGACTAACAGAAACAAAATTGTCAGGAGTCATAACAGATGCTGTGTTTCCAAAGGACTACTATATAGTAAGGAAAGAGAGGGAAGGGAGAGGAGGTGGAGGAGTGGCCCTGCTGATAAGGAAGGACTGGAGTTTTGATGAGATGGAAATTCCCGGCTGTGACGGATTCAGAGATTACATAACAGGAACTATAACAATGGGTGGACCTAAGATAATAGTGACAGTCATTTACAACCCTCCCCTAAATGACAGAAGACCTAGACAGGAGTTTGATAGGAACAACATGGCAACTATTAATATAATAGAGAGAGCAGCTTCAGTTGCCTGCAGGAATGGCTCAAGACTCTTAATCATGGGTGATTTCAACCATGGAAAGATAGACTGGGAGAATGGGGACCCACATGGTGGTGCAGATACGTGGCGAGCTAAACTCTTGGAAGTGGCAACAAGGAATTTTCTGAGCCAGCATGTAAAGGAACCCACAAGAATGAGAGGCAATGATGAACCAGCTAGACTCGACTTAATATTCACCCTAAATGAGTCAGAAATAAGGGAAGTCAAAGTTGAAGCCCCCATAGGAATGAGTGACCACAGTGTACTGACCTTTGAGTACTTGGTGGAGGTAGGGATAACCTATCCAAGGATGGGAGTGGAGGGGAAAAGACTGAATTACCGAAGAGGAAAATATGACGAGATGAGGAACTTCCTAATGGGAATACCATGGGAAACAGAACTTAGAGACAAGAATGTGCAGGTCATGATGGATATTGTCACCCAAAAGTGCCAGGAAGCTGCAGACAGGTTTATCCCCGTCCAAAAGGAGAAAAACGAAAAACAACAGAAAAACCCATGGTTCAACCAGGAATGTAAGGTAGCGAAACAACTGAGTAAAAGAACATGGAGAAACTACAGAAATAACAGAACACCAGAGAGCAGGGAGAGGTACCAGAGGGCCAGAAATGAGTACATCAGAGTGAGGAGGGAAGCAGAGAGACAGTTTGAAAATGACATCGCGAGTAAAGCCAAGACCCAACCAAAGCTGCTCCACAGCCATATCAGGAGGAAAACAGCAGTGAAGGAACAAGTGATGAAGCTGCGGAAAGGGGAGAACAGATACACAGAGAATGACAAGGAGGTGTGTGAAGAACTCAACAAGAGATTCCAGGAGGTCTTCACAATAGAACAAGGAGAAGCCCCTGCACTAAATGAGGAGGCGGCAACCTTGGAAACCTTGGAGGAATTTGACCTCACCAGTGATGAGGTCAAAAGGTGTCTGCTGGAGCTAGATGTGACAAAGGCTGTTGGGCCTGATAGAATCTCACCATGGATACTAAAGGAAGGTGCAGAAGCACTAAGTGTGCCACTCTCTATGGTGTATAACAGGTCACTGGAAACAGGAGACTTACCAGAAAGTTGGAAGACAGCTAACGTGGTCCCAATATACAAAAAGGGTGACAGGCAAGAGGCACTGAATTACAGGCCAGTTTCCTTAACTTGTATACCATGCAAGGTGCTGGAGAAGATCGTGAGGAAAAGGCTCGTAGAGCATCTGGAGGGAAATAACTTTGTAACGCACCACCAACATGGGTTCAGAGATGGTAAATCGTGCCTCACAGGGTTAATAGAATTTTATGACCAGGCAACGAAAATTAGGCAGGAAAGAGAAGGGTGGGCCGACTGCATTTTCCTGGATTGCCAAAAAGCCTTCGACACAGTACCCCATAAAAGGCTGTTAAAAAAGTTGGAGCAACAGGCAGGAGTAAAAGGGAAGGTGCTCCAGTGGATAAGGGAGTACTTAAGCAACAGGAAACAGCGAGTAACGGTGAGGGGGAAGACATCAGAGTGGCGAGATGTCACCAGCGGAGTCCCACAGGGCTCAGTACTTGGACCCATCCTGTTTCTAATATATGTGAACGATCTTCCAGAGGGTATAGACTCATTCCTCTCGATGTTTGCTGATGATGCAAAAATTATGAGAAGAATCAAGACGGATGAAGATAGACAGAGACTACAGGATGACCTGGATAAACTGGAGGAATGGTCTAGAAAATGGCTGCTGAAGTTCAACTCTGGAAAGTGTAAGGTGATGAAATTAGGCGAAGGGAGCAGGAGGCTGAACACAAGGTATCATCTGGGAGGGGAAATCCTGCAAGAATCAAATAGAGAGAAGGATCTGGGGGTTGATATCACACCGAACCTGTCCCCAGAGGCCCACATCAAAAGAATATCATCAGCGGCATATGCTAGACTGGCCAACATAAGAACTGCCTTCAGAAACTTGTGTAAGGAATCTTTCAGAACCCTGTATACCACTTATGTAAGACCAATCCTGGAGTATGCAGCTCCAGCCTGGAGTCCATACCTAGTTAAACACAAGACAAAGTTAGAGAAGATTCAGCGGTATGCCACCAGGCTCGTCCCGGAACTGAGAGGATTGAGCTACGAGGAAAGGCTAAAGGAGCTGAACCTCACATCCCTGGAAAACAGAAGAGTAAGGGGAGACATGATAACCACCTACAAAATTCTCAGGGGAATTGACAGGGTGGACAAAGACAAACTCTTCAGCACGGGTGGGACACGAACAAGGGGACACAGGTGGAAACTTAGTACCCAGATGAGCCACAGAGACGTTAGAAAGAATTTTTTCAGTGTCAGAGTAGTTAATAAATGGAATGCACTAGGAAGTGATGTGGTGGAGGCTGACTCCATACACAGTTTCAAATGTAGGTATGATAGAGCCCAGTAGGCTCAGGAATCTGTACACCAGTTGATTGACAGTTGAGAGGCGGGACCAAAGAGCCAAAGCTCTCCCCCCGCAAGCACAATTAGGTGAGTACAATTAGGTGAGTACACACACACAGGAAGCAGCCCATAACAGCTGTTTAAATCCCAGGTACCAATTTACTGGTAGGTAACAAGAACAACAGGGTGAAAGAAACTGCCCAGTTTCGTTTCTGCCATCACCGGAGGATCGATCACGGACGCTAGGATTACGAGTTGAGAGCGCTGTCTACTCAGCTGTCAGGCCCCGTAGTGCGTGTACTCGTCAAAAACATAATTTGGGAGAGGATAGGGAAAGGAATGATGCTTCCTGGGTTGGGGAGTTGGTGTGGGGTTAGTCACTTGGTGGCCTTGGACCTGTGGGGGAGGGGGGGCAGGGGCGGGGGGGTTGCCAGTTATGAATTTAATGATTGAATTTGTTAAGATAGGGTATTTATGTAAGCGACGTTGTGAAGAGATAGTAACAAAAGTGTTCCTGACTGCTGTAAGGTAGTGAGTAATTGACTTGTATGTTAGGAAAATAAATGCTTACTAGTAAATTACCTTTTCTTTGAAAAAGTTTTTTTGCAAAATAAGTACAAGTTATTTTGTAAACAAAATATGATTATTTTCCTTTAATAAACACACATGAGCACAAATGGTCCTCGGGAGTCAGAGAGATTGAGAATGAACAGCAAAATAGTATCAAAAAATGAGACAATGATGGGATACTATGTAATTCAAACATAAACGGGGAAAGTATGTAAATTACAGTACCACTAAACACGCGTACACGTACATATGTCAATCAATTTACATAAATAAACATTCACTAATATGTTCCTTTAACAATGGACACATAGATAATTACCATACACGTGTCAGTCCAATTGCAGGTACACATAGACACACATAGCTGCACTTGTCTGTCGCTCCTGACAATAGTAAACATGTAACAAAAAATGTGACAATGATGGGACACTATGTCATTCAAACGTACACACGCTAACATTATAAATTGCAGTAACACTAAACACACGTACATGTATATATGTCATTCAATTTACATAAAAAAACGTTCACTAATATGTTCCTTTTACAATTAACACACAGATAATTACCGTACACATGTCAGTCCAATTGCAGGTACACATAAAAACACATAGCTGCACTTGTCTGCCGCTCCTGACAATAGTATACATAGGTATACACACAAAACAGTCCTTTATCAACTAATGTATGTGTGTGTGTGTGTGTGTGTGTATTTATTCCTTGTATTTACTATTTTTGTCTGCAAAATCGAGTTATTAGCTCTTGGACCCCGCCTTTCTAACAAATGTATTTTTCCTCTTTTATATCAACTACCTTGAGGTTACCTTGAGGTGCTTCCGGGGCTTAGCGTCCCCGCAGCCCGGTCGTCGACCAGGCCTCCTGGTTGCCGGACTGATCAACCAGGCTGTTGGACGCGGCTGCTCGCAGCCTGACGTACGAGTCACAGCCTGGTTGATCAGGTATCCTTTGGAGGTTTATTTATAAACTACATTTATTTCTCACTAACACACACACACACACACAGTGGAAACAGGAGGCCAGACACAGGATACAGAATAGGAGGTGAAGAACCTAATGACACGGACTGAGAGAAAGATCTAGGAGTTGATATCACACCAAACCTGTCTCCTGAAGCCCACATAAAAAGAATAACGTCTGCGGCATATGCGGGACTGCCTAACATCAGAACAGCCTTCAGGAACCTGTCTAAGGAATCATTCAGAATCTTGTACACCACATATGTAAGACCAATCCTGGAGTATGCGGCCCCAGCATGGAGCCCGTATCTTGTCAAGCACAAGATGAAGCAGGAAAAAGTCCAAAGGTATGCCACTAGACTAGTCCCAGAACTAAGAGGCATACGTTACGAGGAAAGGCTGCGGGAAAAGCACCTTGCGACACTGGAAGACAGAAGAGTAAGGGGAGACATGATCACAACCTACACAACCCTCAGGGGAATCGACCGCGTAAACAAGGATAAACTATTCAACACTGGTGGGACGCAAATAAGGGGACACAGATGGAAACTGAGTACTCACATGAGCCACAGAGACGTTAGAAGGAACTTTTTCAGTGTCAGAGTAGTTAACGGATGGAAAGCATTAGGCAGTGATGTGGTGGAGGCTGACTCCATACACAGTTTCAAATGTAGATATGATAGAGCCCAGTAGGCTCAGGAATCTGTACACCAGTTGATTGACAGTTGAGAGGTGAGACCAAAGAAACAAAGCTCAACCCCCGCAAGCACAAATAGGTGAGTACACAAACACACACACACACACACACACACACACACACACACACACACACACACACACACACACACACACACACACACACACACAGGAAGCAGCCCGTAACAGCTGTTTAAATCCCAGGTACCAATTTACTGGTAGGTAACAAGAACAACAGGGTGAAAGAAACTGCCCAGTTTCGTTTCTGCCATCACCGGAGGATCGATCACGGACGCTAGGATTACGAGTTGAGAGCGCTGTCTACTCAGCTGTCAGGCCCCGTAGTGCGTGTACTCGTCAAAAACATAATTTGGGAGAGGATAGGGAAAGGAATGATGCTTCCTGGGTTGGGGAGTTGGTGTGGGGTTAGTCACTTGGTGGCCTTGGACCTGTGGGGGGAGGGGGGGAAGGGGCGGGGGGTTGCCAGTTATGAATTTAATGATTGAATTTGTTAAGATAGGGTATTTATGTAAAAGACGTTGTGAAGAGATAGTAACAAAAGTGTTCCTGACTGCTGTAAGGTAGTGAGTAATTGACTTGTATGTTAGGAAAATAAATGCTTACTAGAAAATTACCTTTTCTTTGAAAAAGTTTTTTTGCAAAATAAGTACAAGTTATTTTGTAAACAAAATATGATTATTTTCCTTTAATAAACACACATGAGCACAAATGGTCCTCGGGAGTCAGAGAGATTGAGAATGAACAGCAAAATAGTATCAAAAAATGAGACAATGATGGGATACTATGTAATTCAAACATAAACGGGGAAAGTATGTAAATTACAGTACCACTAAACACGCGTACACGTACATATGTCAATCAATTTACATAAATAAACATTCACTAATATGTTCCTTTAACAATGGACACATAGATAATTACCATACACGTGTCAGTCCAATTGCAGGTACACATAGACACACATAGCTGCACTTGTCTGTCGCTCCTGACAATAGTAAACATGTAACAAAAAATGTGACAATGATGGGACACTATGTCATTCAAACGTACACACGCTAACATTATAAATTGCAGTAACACTAAACACACGTACATGTATATATGTCATTCAATTTACATAAAAAAACGTTCACTAATATGTTCCTTTTACAATTAACACACAGATAATTACCGTACACATGTCAGTCCAATTGCAGGTACACATAAAAACACATAGCTGCACTTGTCTGCCGCTCCTGACAATAGTATACATAGGTATACACACAAAACAGTCCTTTATCAACTAATGTATGTGTGTGTGTGTGTGTGTGTGTATTTATTCCTTGTATTTACTATTTTTGTCTGCAAAATCGAGTTATTAGCTCTTGGACCCCGCCTTTCTAACAAATGTATTTTTCCTCTTTTATATCAACTACCTTGAGGTTACCTTGAGGTGCTTCCGGGGCTTAGCGTCCCCGCAGCCCGGTCGTCGACCAGGCCTCCTGGTTGCCGGACTGATCAACCAGGCTGTTGGACGCGGCTGCTCGCAGCCTGACGTACGAGTCACAGCCTGGTTGATCAGGTATCCTTTGGAGGTTTATTTATAAACTACATTTATTTCTCACTAACACACACACACACACACACAGTGGAAACAGGAGGCCAGACACAGGATACAGAATAGGAGGTGAAGAACCTAATGACACGGACTGAGAGAAAGATCTAGGAGTTGATATCACACCAAACCTGTCTCCTGAAGCCCACATAAAAAGAATAACGTCTGCGGCATATGCGGGACTGCCTAACATCAGAACAGCCTTCAGGAACCTGTCTAAGGAATCATTCAGAATCTTGTACACCACATATGTAAGACCAATCCTGGAGTATGCGGCCCCAGCATGGAGCCCGTATCTTGTCAAGCACAAGATGAAGCAGGAAAAAGTCCAAAGGTATGCCACTAGACTAGTCCCAGAACTAAGAGGCATACGTTACGAGGAAAGGCTGCGGGAAAAGCACCTTGCGACACTGGAAGACAGAAGAGTAAGGGGAGACATGATCACAACCTACACAACCCTCAGGGGAATCGACCGCGTAAACAAGGATAAACTATTCAACACTGGTGGGACGCAAATAAGGGGACACAGATGGAAACTGAGTACTCACATGAGCCACAGAGACGTTAGAAGGAACTTTTTCAGTGTCAGAGTAGTTAACGGATGGAAAGCATTAGGCAGTGATGTGGTGGAGGCTGACTCCATACACAGTTTCAAATGTAGATATGATAGAGCCCAGTAGGCTCAGGAATCTGTACACCAGTTGATTGACAGTTGAGAGGTGAGACCAAAGAAACAAAGCTCAACCCCCGCAAGCACAAATAGGTGAGTACACAAACACACACACACACACACACACACACACACACACACACACACACACACACACACACACACACACACACACACACACACACACACAGGAAGCAGCCCGTAACAGCTGTTTAAATCCCAGGTACCAATTTACTGGTAGGTAACAAGAACAACAGGGTGAAAGAAACTGCCCAGTTTCGTTTCTGCCATCACCGGAGGATCGATCACGGACGCTAGGATTACGAGTTGAGAGCGCTGTCTACTCAGCTGTCAGGCCCCGTAGTGCGTGTACTCGTCAAAAACATAATTTGGGAGAGGATAGGGAAAGGAATGATGCTTCCTGGGTTGGGGAGTTGGTGTGGGGTTAGTCACTTGGTGGCCTTGGACCTGTGGGGGGAGGGGGGGAAGGGGCGGGGGGTTGCCAGTTATGAATTTAATGATTGAATTTGTTAAGATAGGGTATTTATGTAAAAGACGTTGTGAAGAGATAGTAACAAAAGTGTTCCTGACTGCTGTAAGGTAGTGAGTAATTGACTTGTATGTTAGGAAAATAAATGCTTACTAGAAAATTACCTTTTCTTTGAAAAAGTTTTTTTGCAAAATAAGTACAAGTTATTTTGTAAACAAAATATGATTATTTTCCTTTAATAAACACACATGAGCACAAATGGTCCTCGGGAGTCAGAGAGATTGAGAATGAACAGCAAAATAGTATCAAAAAATGAGACAATGATGGGATACTATGTAATTCAAACATAAACGGGGAAAGTATGTAAATTACAGTACCACTAAACACGCGTACACGTACATATGTCAATCAATTTACATAAATAAACATTCACTAATATGTTCCTTTAACAATGGACACATAGATAATTACCATACACGTGTCAGTCCAATTGCAGGTACACATAGACACACATAGCTGCACTTGTCTGTCGCTCCTGACAATAGTAAACATGTAACAAAAAATGTGACAATGATGGGACACTATGTCATTCAAACGTACACACGCTAACATTATAAATTGCAGTAACACTAAACACACGTACATGTATATATGTCATTCAATTTACATAAAAAAACGTTCACTAATATGTTCCTTTTACAATTAACACACAGATAATTACCGTACACATGTCAGTCCAATTGCAGGTACACATAAAAACACATAGCTGCACTTGTCTGCCGCTCCTGACAATAGTATACATAGGTATACACACAAAACAGTCCTTTATCAACTAATGTATGTGTGTGTGTGTGTGTGTGTGTGTATTTATTCCTTGTATTTACTATTTTTGTCTGCAAAATCGAGTTATTAGCTCTTGGACCCCGCCTTTCTAACAAATGTATTTTTCCTCTTTTATATCAACTACCTTGAGGTTACCTTGAGGTGCTTCCGGGGCTTAGCGGCCCCGCAGCCCAGTCGTCGACCAGGCCTCCTGGTTGCCGGATTGATCAACCAGGCTGTTGGACGCGGCTGCTCGCAGCCTGACGTACGAGTCACAGCCTGGTTGATCAGGTATCCTTTGGAGGTTTATTTATAAACTACATTTATTTCTCACTAACACACACACACACACACAGTGGAAACAGGAGGCCAGACACAGGATACAGAATAGGAGGTGAAGAACCTAATGACACGGACTGAGAGAAAGATCTAGGAGTTGATATCACACCAAACCTGTCTCCTGAAGCCCACATAAAAAGAATAACGTCTGCGGCATATGCGGGACTGCCTAACATCAGAACAGCCTTCAGGAACCTGTCTAAGGAATCATTCAGAATCTTGTACACCACATATGTAAGACCAATCCTGGAGTATGCGGCCCCAGCATGGAGCCCGTATCTTGTCAAGCACAAGATGAAGCAGGAAAAAGTCCAAAGGTATGCCACTAGACTAGTCCCAGAACTAAGAGGCATACGTTACGAGGAAAGGCTGCGGGAAAAGCACCTTGCGACACTGGAAGACAGAAGAGTAAGGGGAGACATGATCACAACCTACACAACCCTCAGGGGAATCGACCGCGTAAACAAGGATAAACTATTCAACACTGGTGGGACGCAAATAAGGGGACACAGATGGAAACTGAGTACTCACATGAGCCACAGAGACGTTAGAAGGAACTTTTTCAGTGTCAGAGTAGTTAACGGATGGAAAGCATTAGGCAGTGATGTGGTGGAGGCTGACTCCATACACAGTTTCAAATGTAGATATGATAGAGCCCAGTAGGCTCAGGAATCTGTACACCAGTTGATTGACAGTTGAGAGGTGAGACCAAAGAAACAAAGCTCAACCCCCGCAAGCACAAATAGGTGAGTACACAAACACACACACACACACACACACACACACACACACACACACACACACACACACACACACACACACACACACACACACACACACACACAGGAAGCAGCCCGTAACAGCTGTTTAAATCCCAGGTACCAATTTACTGGTAGGTAACAAGAACAACAGGGTGAAAGAAACTGCCCAGTTTCGTTTCTGCCATCACCGGAGGATCGATCACGGACGCTAGGATTACGAGTTGAGAGCGCTGTCTACTCAGCTGTCAGGCCCCGTAGTGCGTGTACTCGTCAAAAACATAATTTGGGAGAGGATAGGGAAAGGAATGATGCTTCCTGGGTTGGGGAGTTGGTGTGGGGTTAGTCACTTGGTGGCCTTGGACCTGTGGGGGGAGGGGGGGAAGGGGCGGGGGGTTGCCAGTTATGAATTTAATGATTGAATTTGTTAAGATAGGGTATTTATGTAAAAGACGTTGTGAAGAGATAGTAACAAAAGTGTTCCTGACTGCTGTAAGGTAGTGAGTAATTGACTTGTATGTTAGGAAAATAAATGCTTACTAGAAAATTACCTTTTCTTTGAAAAAGTTTTTTTGCAAAATAAGTACAAGTTATTTTGTAAACAAAATATGATTATTTTCCTTTAATAAACACACATGAGCACAAATGGTCCTCGGGAGTCAGAGAGATTGAGAATGAACAGCAAAATAGTATCAAAAAATGAGACAATGATGGGATACTATGTAATTCAAACATAAACGGGGAAAGTATGTAAATTACAGTACCACTAAACACGCGTACACGTACATATGTCAATCAATTTACATAAATAAACATTCACTAATATGTTCCTTTAACAATGGACACATAGATAATTACCATACACGTGTCAGTCCAATTGCAGGTACACATAGACACACATAGCTGCACTTGTCTGTCGCTCCTGACAATAGTAAACATGTAACAAAAAATGTGACAATGATGGGACACTATGTCATTCAAACGTACACACGCTAACATTATAAATTGCAGTAACACTAAACACACGTACATGTATATATGTCATTCAATTTACATAAAAAAACGTTCACTAATATGTTCCTTTTACAATTAACACACAGATAATTACCGTACACATGTCAGTCCAATTGCAGGTACACATAAAAACACATAGCTGCACTTGTCTGCCGCTCCTGACAATAGTATACATAGGTATACACACAAAACAGTCCTTTATCAACTAATGTATGTGTGTGTGTGTGTGTGTGTGTGTATTTATTCCTTGTATTTACTATTTTTGTCTGCAAAATCGAGTTATTAGCTCTTGGACCCCGCCTTTCTAACAAATGTATTTTTCCTCTTTTATATCAACTACCTTGAGGTTACCTTGAGGTGCTTCCGGGGCTTAGCGGCCCCGCAGCCCAGTCGTCGACCAGGCCTCCTGGTTGCCGGACTGATCAACCAGGCTGTTGGACGCGGCTGCTCGCAGCCTGACGTACGAGTCACAGCCTGGTTGATCAGGTATCCTTTGGAGGTTTATTTATAAACTACATTTATTTCTCACTAACACACACACACACACACAGTGGAAACAGGAGGCCAGACACAGGATACAGAATAGGAGGTGAAGAACCTAATGACACGGACTGAGAGAAAGATCTAGGAGTTGATATCACACCAAACCTGTCTCCTGAGGCCCACATAAAAAGAATAACGTCTGCGGCATATGCGGGACTGCCTAACATCAGAACAGCCTTCAGGAACCTGTCTAAGGAATCATTCAGAATCTTGTACACCACATATGTAAGACCAATCCTGGAGTATGCGGCCCCAGCATGGAGCCCGTATCTTGTCAAGCACAAGATGAAGCAGGAAAAAGTCCAAAGGTATGCCACTAGACTAGTCCCAGAACTAAGAGGCATACGTTACGAGGAAAGGCTGCGGGAAAAGCACCTTGCGACACTGGAAGACAGAACATAAGGGGAGACATGATCACAACCTACACAACCCTCAGAGGAATCGACCGCGTAAACAAGGATAAACTATTCAACACTGGTGGGTCGCAAACAAGGGGACACAGATGGAAACTGAGTACTCACATGAGCCACAGAGACGTTAGAAGGAACTTTTTCAGTGTCAGAGTAGTTAACGGATGGAAAGCATTAGGCAGTGATGTGGTGGAGGCTGACTCCATACACAGTTTCAAATGTAGATATGATAGAGCCCAGTAGGCTCAGGAATCTGTACACCAGTTGATTGACAGTTGAGAGGTGAGACCAAAGAAACAAAGCTCAACCCCCGCAAGCACAAATAGGTGAGTACACACACACACACACACACACACACACACACACACACACACACACACACACACAGGAAGCAGCCCGTAACAGCTGTTTAAATCCCAGGTACCAATTTACTGGTAGGTAACAAGAACAACAGGGTGAAAGAAACTGCCCAGTTTCGTTTCTGCCATCACCGGAGGATCGATCACGGACGCTAGGATTACGAGTTGAGAGCGCTGTCTACTCAGCTGTCAGGCCCCGTAGTGCGTGTACTCGTCAAAAACATAATTTGGGAGAGGATAGGGAAAGGAATGATGCTTCCTGGGTTGGGGAGTTGGTGTGGGGTTAGTCACTTGGTGGCCTTGGACCTGTGGGGGGAGGGGTGGAAGGGGCGGGGGGTTGCCAGTTATGAATTTAATGATTGAATTTGTTAAGATAGGGTATTTATGTAAAAGACGTTGTGAAGAGATAGTAACAAAAGTGTTCCTGACTGCTGTAAGGTAGTGAGTAATTGACTTGTATGTTAGGAAAATAAATGCTTACTAGAAAATTACCTTTTCTTTGAAAAAGTTTTTTTGCAAAATAAGTACAAGTTATTTTGTAAACAAAATATGATTATTTTCCTTTAATAAACACACATGAGCACAAATGGTCCTCGGGAGTCAGATAGATTGAGAATGAACAGCAAAATAGTATCAAAAAATGAGACAATGATGGGATACTATGTAATTCAAACATAAACGGGGAAAGTATGTAAATTACAGTACCACTAAACACGCGTACACGTACATATGTCAATCAATTTACATAAATAAACATTCACTAATATGTTCCTTTAACAATGGACACATAGATAATTACCATACACGTGTCAGTCCAATTGCAGGTACACATAGACACACATAGCTGCACTTGTCTGTCGCTCCTGACAATAGTAAACATGTAACAAAAAATGTGACAATGATGGGACACTATGTCATTCAAACGTACACACGCTAACATTATAAATTGCAGTAACACTAAACACACGTACATGTATATATGTCATTCAATTTACATAAAAAAACGTTCACTAATATGTTCCTTTTACAATTAACACACAGATAATTACCGTACACATGTCAGTCCAATTGCAGGTACACATAAAAACACATAGCTGCACTTGTCTGCCGCTCCTGACAATAGTATACATAGGTATACACACAAAACAGTCCTTTATCAACTAATGTATGTGTGTGTGTGTGTGTGTGTGTGTATTTATTCCTTGTATTTACTATTTTTGTCTGCAAAATCGAGTTATTAGCTCTTGGACCCCGCCTTTCTAACAAATGTATTTTTCCTCTTTTATATCAACTACCTTGAGGTTACCTTGAGGTGCTTCCGGGGCTTAGCGGCCCCGCAGCCCAGTCGTCGACCAGGCCTCCTGGTTGCCGGACTGATCAACCAGGCTGTTGGACGCGGCTGCTCGCAGCCTGACGTACGAGTCACAGCCTGGTTGATCAGGTATCCTTTGGAGGTTTATTTATAAACTACATTTATTTCTCACTAACACACACACACACACACAGTGGAAACAGGAGGCCAGACACAGGATACAGAATAGGAGGTGAAGAACCTAATGACACGGACTGAGAGAAAGATCTAGGAGTTGATATCACACCAAACCTGTCTCCTGAAGCCCACATAAAAAGAATAACGTCTGCGGCATATGCGGGACTGCCTAACATCAGAACAGCCTTCAGGAACCTGTCTAAGGAATCATTCAGAATCTTGTACACCACATATGTAAGACCAATCCTGGAGTATGCGGCCCCAGCATGGAGCCCGTATCTTGTCAAGCACAAGATGAAGCAGGAAAAAGTCCAAAGGTATGCCACTAGACTAGTCCCAGAACTAAGAGGCATACGTTACGAGGAAAGGCTGCGGGAAAAGCACCTTGCGACACTGGAAGACAGAACATAAGGGGAGACATGATCACAACCTACACAACCCTCAGAGGAATCGACCGCGTAAACAAGGATAAACTATTCAACACTGGTGGGTCGCAAACAAGGGGACACAGATGGAAACTGAGTACTCACATGAGCCACAGAGACGTTAGAAGGAACTTTTTCAGTGTCAGAGTAGTTAACGGATGGAAAGCATTAGGCAGTGATGTGGTGGAGGCTGACTCCATACACAGTTTCAAATGTAGATATGATAGAGCCCAGTAGGCTCAGGAATCTGTACACCAGTTGATTGACAGTTGAGAGGTGAGACCAAAGAAACAAAGCTCAACCCCCGCAAGCACAAATAGGTGAGTACACACACACACACACACACACACACACACACACACACACACACACACACACACACACAGGAAGCAGCCCGTAACAGCTGTTTAAATCCCAGGTACCAATTTACTGGTAGGTAACAAGAACAACAGGGTGAAAGAAACTGCCCAGTTTCGTTTCTGCCATCACCGGAGGATCGATCACGGACGCTAGGATTACGAGTTGAGAGCGCTGTCTACTCAGCTGTCAGGCCCCGTAGTGCGTGTACTCGTCAAAAACATAATTTGGGAGAGGATAGGGAAAGGAATGATGCTTCCTGGGTTGGGGAGTTGGTGTGGGGTTAGTCACTTGGTGGCCTTGGACCTGTGGGGGGAGGGGTGGAAGGGGCGGGGGGTTGCCAGTTATGAATTTAATGATTGAATTTGTTAAGATAGGGTATTTATGTAAAAGACGTTGTGAAGAGATAGTAACAAAAGTGTTCCTGACTGCTGTAAGGTAGTGAGTAATTGACTTGTATGTTAGGAAAATAAATGCTTACTAGAAAATTACCTTTTCTTTGAAAAAGTTTTTTTGCAAAATAAGTACAAGTTATTTTGTAAACAAAATATGATTATTTTCCTTTAATAAACACACATGAGCACAAATGGTCCTCGGGAGTCAGATAGATTGAGAATGAACAGCAAAATAGTATCAAAAAATGAGACAATGATGGGATACTATGTAATTCAAACATAAACGGGGAAAGTATGTAAATTACAGTACCACTAAACACGCGTACACGTACATATGTCAATCAATTTACATAAATAAACATTCACTAATATGTTCCTTTAACAATGGACACATAGATAATTACCATACACGTGTCAGTCCAATTGCAGGTACACATAGACACACATAGCTGCACTTGTCTGTCGCTCCTGACAATAGTAAACATGTAACAAAAAATGTGACAATGATGGGACACTATGTCATTCAAACGTACACACGCTAACATTATAAATTGCAGTAACACTAAACACACGTACATGTATATATGTCATTCAATTTACATAAAAAAACGTTCACTAATATGTTCCTTTTACAATTAACACACAGATAATTACCGTACACATGTCAGTCCAATTGCAGGTACACATAAAAACACATAGCTGCACTTGTCTGCCGCTCCTGACAATAGTATACATAGGTATACACACAAAACAGTCCTTTATCAACTAATGTATGTGTGTGTGTGTGTGTGTGTGTATTTATTCCTTGTATTTACTATTTTTGTCTGCAAAATCGAGTTATTAGCTCTTGGACCCCGCCTTTCTAACAAATGTATTTTTCCTCTTTTATATCAACTACCTTGAGGTTACCTTGAGGTGCTTCCGGGGCTTAGCGGCCCCGCAGCCCGGTCGTCGACCAGGCCTCCTGGTTGCCGGACTGATCAACCAGGCTGTTGGACGCGGCTGCTCGCAGCCTGACGTACGAGTCACAGCCTGGTTGATCAGGTATCCTTTGGAGGTTTATTTATAAACTACATTTATTTCTCACTAACACACACACACACACACGCACACACACACACACACACAGTGGAAACAGGAGGCCAGACACAGGATACAGAATAGGAGGTGAAGAACCTAATGACACGGACTGAGAGAAAGATCTAGGAGTTGATATCACACCAAACCTGTCTCCTGAAGCCCACATAAAAAGAATAACGTCTGCGGCATATGCGGGACTGCCTAACATCAGAACAGCCTTCAGGAACCTGTGTAAGGAATCATTCAGAATCTTGTACACCACATATGTAAGACCAATCCTGGAGTATGCGGCCCCAGCATGGAGCCCGTATCTTGTCAAGCACAAGATGAAGCAGGAAAAAGTCCAAAGGTATGCCACTAGACTAGTCCCAGAACTAAGAGGCATACGTTACGAGGAAAGGCTGCGGGAAAAGCACCTTGCGACACTGGAAGACAGAAGAGTAAGGGGAGACATGATCACAACCTACACAACCCTCAGAGGAATCGACCGCGTAAACAAGGTGTGACGGTAACGCGTTGGTGTTCGGCTGTTTAAGGCTAGGGGTATGGCCTCGTCACATAGTTATAAAAAAAAAATAGAAAAAACTGGAACTTCGTCTGTGGTAAGGTAAGGAGAAGACACACAAAACACAAGTAAACTTTAACAATGAAATTTTAATTACGTTAAATAAATAAAAACATGAAAAAATGGACAAACAAATACTTATAATAAAATCAATCAATCAAAATAATAATAATAATTAAATGACACAATGAAAAGTTACGTTAAGGCAAAATAACAAGAAGTGCAACACAAAAGTAAATGGGAGGTGCTGGAATATTGGCTTTAAGCCACCACTTCTCTCAGTACACGCTAGCGTCTAGCCGGGAGGAGTGGTGACAACGAGAGCACCGAATATTCTGAGGTCTGAGGTCGTGGCGACCCCAGACATCAAGTAGTATGGGGGGGGCGAGTGCAGGTGCAGCCAGACCGGCGACCAATCAGCGGAGCCGGCAGCGATCAACATGTAGTTTGGTGGTTTGAGTCCGAACAGGTGGCTGGCTGCATACGTTTTGCTCGCCCTGGCAAGCCTTGCTGGTGTTGTTGTCGTTGTTGTACATTTCTTCCATAGTAGTATTATATAATTTCAACGACGTGATTATGGAGGGAAGAGCAGGCTCAATCTCTTGAAGGAGATTATCGTCACAACTCTCCCCCGAAGCCTGCGGTTCTGGAAGAAGTACGTCGTTATGTGGTGGAGTAATGGATGGAGTTGCTTCTACTTCATAAACTCTGGAGAGATCATGGGCTAAGATGTTGTCAGACTCTTGGTATAGCGTGTCTCCAGGTTGAATTTCTGCAGTTAGCAAGCCCATAGTAGAAGACGTTGAGATGAGAAGTGGGCGTGCTGCAGGAGGTGTAGGGTGGTGTGGTCCGTATTGATGGTGGACCGAGCACTTTTCAGGTGTGGAGTGAAGTGCTGAAGCTTCAGGATGAGGAAGAGTAGCTCCTTGCCAATTGTTCCGTCGTTCCTTGTAGCAGTAGTCGCTGACAGGTGTATTCTTCTCGCCTCGTTGCTGCATCACGACACCACCAACGTCGGTACCATTGGCGTCGACATGGAGGTTGAAGGGCTTATCTGACGAGGTGAGAGTGGAATTAGAAGAGGTCAAAGGAGCACGATTATTATCCTGAAAGCATTTGGGAAGATCATTAAGGATTTTGGAATTAGAAAGCGCTGACTCCTTGTCAGTGCTTTCGGGAGGAGAAGCTGGGATGGTCTCACTGTGGATGTAGGGTTCTGTGAAGGTAGAACAATTAGTCAAGACAGTGGGAGGAGTACCATTATATTGCTTCAGGAGGTTGACGTGGCACAGCTGGGTCTTCCGCCGCCTATCTGGAGTCTCTATGACGTAAGTGTTGTTGCTTCTGCACTCTTTGACGCAGTAGGGTCCTGAAAATCTGTTTTGTAAAGGTGAACCTGGGATAGGGAAATAGGCAAGGACGAAGTCTCCCGGCTTGAATTTTCTTACTTTGCTGGTCTGGTCGTAATGAGTCTTCATTCTCACCTGGGCTTTCAATAGATTATCATGGGCAAAGCGGTGGACTCTCTCTAGAATGTGTTGAAGGTTTTGAAGAAACTGGGGCACATTCTGATGCTCACTGAAGGTGGCATCTCTGAGAGAGTCTTTGAAAGCCTTAAGGGGAGTACGGCACTTACGGCCGTAGAGCATCTCATAAGGAGATACTCCTAGGGACTCATTGGGGAGACTTCTGAAAATACACATTATAAGGTCAATCTGCTTATCCCAATCCTTCGAGGTTTCACTACAAAACTTTTTCAAGAGTGCTTTGATGGTCTGATGACTACGTTCAAGAGAACCCTGTGAAGCAGGATGATAGGGGCTGGACAATACCTGTTTGATGTTGAACTCCTCCAGTGTCCTTTTGAAGAGATCACTGGTGAAGTTGGTGCCACAGTCACTTTGAATCTCCCTGGGAAATCCGTATTGAGTGAAGATCTTCAATAGATGTTTGATAACCGTAGCAGCCGTGATGTTCTTCACTGGAACTGCTATGGGAAATCTGGTGGTAGGACACAGGATGGTTAGGATGTAGGCGTTACCTGAACTGGTCCGAGGTAAAGGACCAACACAGTCTATTATGAGTCTGTGGAAAGGTTCCGCAGGCACCTGTATGGGAATCAGTGGTGCTCTGGGAATGGAGACGTTCGGTTTGCCTGCCATCTGACATGTATGACACTGTTTTACGTACTGTTTGACGTTATTTACCATACCTGGCCAGTAGTAGTCTTGACGAATCCCATGGTAAGTCTTGTTGAAGCCGTAGTGGGAGAATGCTCCGTGGGCCAGGTGTAGAATAGTGGGCCGCAGGCTGGTGGGAATCACAAGTTGTTCGATGTTGGCCCAATCGTCCTCCTCCTTCAGTTTACTGGGTCTATATCTGCGGTAGAGCAAGTCGTTCTCTAGGAAGAACCCAGGAATACTGTCGGGTTGAGTCTCAGCCTGGAAAAACAATGGTGTTAAAGTAAGATCTTCCCTCTGCAACTTACGGAACTCCAACTTGGTCAGATGCGGGGGTAGTTTCTGAGGGTCTTGAGGGACAGCGGTAGCAGTAGAGTCAGCTGGCTGTGGACGTGCGGCTTGTGCACGGGTGGTCACGAGAACCGGAGGAGAAACTTCATCACTCTCTTGAACCTCTGCTGGAACATACTCAAGAATAGGGTTTATTGGCACAGAGTTACACACCTGGGGTTTGTCCATGACGATCAGGTTGGTCGGTTGCAGGTCTTCTGCCAAGTCGTTGCCTAGGAGAAGTTGCACTCCAGGCATGGGAAAAGGCTTTTCCCTGACGGCGACTTGGACTTCCCCGTTCACGTAGGGACAATCCAGGTGGACTCTGGCGAGAGGGTATGGAGTGGTAGCAGTGATCTCAGTGATGAAGACTGTTTCCCCGGTGTAGACGATGTTGGGCACAGCCGACTTCAAGATGATCGATTGTAGAGCCGCTGTGTCCCTCAAGATCTTCAATTTGAAACGTCCCTCCGGATTTGAACCGTTGGCAGAGACAGTTCCAGTATACAGGTGGTTACTGAAAAGAGAAAGATCATTAACATCAACACCAACATTCATCACAGGCTTACCGGACTTAGGAGGAGTTGGTTTGGGTCTTTGTTGGTCAGTGGTTCCCTTGTATTGAGACTTACCACACTTGTCTATGGTATGTCCATAGAGTCTACAATACTTGCAGTACAGTTGTGAACCAGCTTGATCGGGGCTCACCTTCTCGTAACTGTACCACGACTTCTTACTGGAGGATGGTTCGGGTGTCAGCCGGTGGATGAGGCTGTAAGTGTCAGCCGACTTAGCACACTTCAGGTAGTCGGTTTCTTCTTTATCTGCTAAGTAGAGGCGGACAGGAGGTGGCACACGTCTCAAGAATTCTTCAACAAGCATCAGGTTGACGAGTTCTGTAAAAGTAGAGACATGTGCTGCTTCCAGCCATTTCATGAAATACCTCTGTTTCGTGTTAGCAAACTCTAGGAAGGTAGTGGTACTTGCCTTCAGGTGGTCACGGAATTTCCTTCTATAACTTTCTGTGGAAAGTAGGTAGGCGTCCAACACTGCTTGTTTCAGAGTGTAGTAGTCATTCTCAGACGCCAAAGTACTGAGTGTGACTGCAGCTCTACCTGTAAGATGGACTCTGAGAAGTGTGGCCCATTGGTCGACAGGCCAACTGAGTTGATTAGCAAGGGTTTCAAAGGTGGTGAAAAACACATCAACTTCTGCTTCTACAAAGGATGGCATTAACTTACTTGCATGTGATATATTAAAACTGACGGGAAGATTGGCAGTAGCTTGTTGGCGTTGAGTGAAGTGGGAAGTTTCCAAGGCGATTTCACGTTGACGACACTCTAGAGCCAGAGTTGCTTGTTGCTTGTCATGTTCGCGTTGTATTTCCAACTCGCGTTGTTTGGTTTCAAGCTGTACGCGTTCCCGCTCCTGGAGTGCTTCAAGCTGTACTCGTTCACGTTCACGGAGTAATGCGACCTCGCGTTCTTGTTCGTCTCTCCTCAAAGCAGCTTCGCGTTCTTGTTCTTCCCTCCGTATGGCAGCTGTTCGTTCTTCAATCTTTGCCAGTTCTAGTTTGAGTTTCAGCGTTGCCAAGTCAGGTTTATCTGCAATATAGTAAGTTTCATGAGTTTCAGAGTCTATCTTACCTTGCTCTAAATAGTAATCCAGCAACAGGTTGTGTAGGTCATTTTTGTTGGCTTGGTAGGGAACTTCTAGTTGATACTCATGTGCAAGAGTTTGTAATTCAGTCCTCTTGGCACGACTTAAAGTCCCTATTTCACCTGCTGGATTTGCACGGAAAGTTTGGAGACGAAACATTGTGAAATTAGCAAATAAAGATACACGAATATTCAATAGTGAATGTCAGAAACAGGACAACGTGGCAACTGGTACCTATCCTGTGTGATCTTTAACAATTAAAGTTAAGTAAAAGATGTTAAATGATTAAATTAAATCAAGGGCGCAGGAAATCTTGTACCCGGTACTCATGTAAGAGGATAAGGGCAAGAAAATCCTACTAACAAATGAAACTAAGTTTCGAAAACAAATGAAACAGTTAAATGCTTCAAAAGTAAAATTGGTAGTCCAAGGATGTAGGCATACCTTGCCAAGTCTCTATAGGACATAAAGCAAGTTTTTCCCACTGAATTTAATATGATACTTACAGAATTAGCGAACTTTTGTGCTCTGAAAAAATAAGCTAATTCCCTACCGTTGTATGTATCATCATCTCTGACTGACGTGTAGGGGCGCGAGGTGTCAACTGGTGACGAGAACTGCTGCTGAGGTCCCAATTCAGCAACTAAAGTTCGAGCTAGAGGAACTATGGCCCTCTTTGTCCTCCTACAGTCAGATTGCAGAAGATTGGGTACTCTTGACCCGGGGCAGACCACAGTACCAGGGTACCAATATGATGATCTGTCAGAATGAGAAATATTCAAGGGACATAGATGGTAAACACGAGTAATAACAAGGAGGGAGAGATGACCAATTAAGAGTATGACTGCGGCCTACAGTCACCACGTAATCCAAAGTTGTCTCACCTTCACTATATGTTACTCTCGTAATGCACAATACACCGCACCTTATAAAAAATGAAATTGAATGAAAAATAGTAAAGCTACGTTAACAAAGTTAAATACGCTTACCATAAATTACCACTTGGCACCAGTACCTGAGTGAAGCTCCTAGGACAGGCCCCCATATAACTTGTGACGGTAACGCGTTGGTGTTCGGCTGTTTAAGGCTAGGGGTATGGCCTCGTCACATAGTTATAAAAAAAAATAGAATAACTGGAACTTCGTCTGTGGTAAGGTAAGGAGAAGACACACAAAACACAAGTAAACTTTAACAATGAAATTTTAATTACGTTAAATAAATCAAAACATGAAAAAATGGACAAACAAATACTTATAATAAAATCAATCAATCAAAATAATAAGAATAATTAAATGACACAATGAAAAGTTACGTTAAGGCAAAATAACAAGAAGTGCAACACGAGTAATAACCAATATTGGTTATAAAAGCCAATATAGTAAAAGCCAATATTCCACAAGTAAATGGGAGGTGCTGGAATATTGGCTTTAAGCCACCACTTCTCTCAGTACACGCTAGCGTCTAGCCGGGAGGAGTGGTGACAACGAGAGCACCGAATATTCTGAGGTCTGAGGTCGTGGCGACCCCAGACATCAAGTAGTATGGGGGGGGCGAGTGCAGGTGCAGCCAGACCGGCGACCAATCAGCGGAGCCGGCAGCGATCAACATGTAGTTTGGTGGTTTGAGTCCGAACAGGTGGCTGGCTGCATACGTTTTGCTCGCCCTGGCAAGCCTTGCTGGTGTTGTTGTCGTTGTTGTACATTTCTTCCATAGTAGTATTATATAATTTCAACGACGTGATTATGGAGGGAAGAGCAGGCTCAATCTCTTGAAGGAGATTATCGTCACAAAGGATAAACTATTCAACACTGGTGGGACGCAAACAAGGGGACACAGATGGAAACTGAGTACTCACATGAGCCACAGAGACGTTAGAAGGAACTTTTTCAGTGTCAGAGTAGTTAACGGATGGAAAGCATTAGGCAGTGATGTGGTGGAGGCTGACTCCATACACAGTTTCAAATGTAGATATGATAGAGCCCAGTAGGCTCAGGAATCTGTACACCAGTTGATTGACAGTTGAGAGGTGAGACCAAAGAAACAAAGCTCAACCCCCGCAAGCACAAATAGGTGAGTACACACACACACACACACACACACACACACACACACACACACACACACACACACACACACACACACACACACACACAGGAAGCAGCCCGTAACAGCTGTTTAAATCCCAGGTACCAATTTACTGGTAGGTAACAAGAACAACAGGGTGAAAGAAACTGCCCAGTTTCGTTTCTGCCATCACCGGAGGATCGATCACGGACGCTAGGATTACGAGTTGAGAGCGCTGTCTACTCAGCTGTCAGGCCCCGTAGTGCGTGTACTCGTCAAAAACATAATTTGGGAGAGGATAGGGAAAGGAATGATGCTTCCTGGGTTGGGGAGTTGGTGTGGGGTTAGTCACTTGGTGGCCTTGGACCTGTGGGGGAGGGGAGGCAGGGGCGGGGGGGTTGCCAGTTATGAATTTAATGATTGAATTTGTTAAGATAGGGTATTTATGTAAGCGACGTTGTGAAGAGATAGTAACAAAAGTGTTCCTGACTGCTGTAAGGTAGTGAGTAATTGACTTGTATGTTAGGAAAATAAATGCTTACTAGAAAATTACCTTTTCTTTGAAAAAGTTTTTTTGCAAAATAAGTACAAGTTATTTTGTAAACAAAATATGATTATTTTCCTTTAATAAACACACATGAGCACAAATGGTCCTCGGGAGTCAGAGAGATTGAGAATGAACAGCAAAATAGTAACAAAAAATGAGACAATGATGGGATACTATGTAATTCAAACATAAACCTGGAAAGTATGTAAATTACAGTACCACTAAACACGCGTACACGTACATATGTCAATAAATTTACATAAATAAACATTCACTAATATGTTCCTTTAACAATGGACACATAGATAATTACCATACACGTGTCAGTCCAATTGCAGGTACACATAGACACACATAGCTGCACTTGTCTGTCGCTCCTGACAATAGTAAACATGTAACAAAAAATGTGACAATGATGGGACACTATGTCATTCAAACGTACACACGCTAACATTATAAATTGCAGTAACACTAAACACACGTACATGTATATATGTCATTCAATTTACATAAAAAAACGTTCACTAATATGTTCCTTTTACAATTAACACACAGATAATTACCGTACACATGTCAGTCCAATTGCAGGTACACATAAAAACACATAGCTGCACTTGTCTGCCGCTCCTGACAATAGTATACATAGGTATACACACAAAACAGTCCTTTATCAACTAATGTATGTGTGTGTGTGTGTGTGTGTGTATTTATTCCTTGTATTTACTATTTTTGTCTGCAAAATCGAGTTATTAGCTCTTGGACCCCGCCTTTCTAACAAATGTATTTTTCCTCTTTTATATCAACTACCTTGAGGTTACCTTGAGGTGCTTCCGGGGCTTAGCGTCCCCGCAGCCCGGTCGTCGACCAGGCCTCCTGGTTGCCGGACTGATCAACCAGGCTGTTGGACGCGGCTGCTCGCAGCCTGACGTACGAGTCACAGCCTGGTTGATCAGGTATCCTTTGGAGGTTTATTTATAAACTACATTTATTTCTCACTAACACACACACACATGCACACACACACACACACACAGTGGAAACAGGAGGCCAGATACAGGATACAGAATAGGAGGTGAAGAACCTAATGACACGGACTGAGAGAAAGATCTAGGAGTTGATATCACACCAAACCTGTCTCCTGAAGCCCACATAAAAAGAATAACGTCTGCGGCATATGCGGGACTGCCTAACATCAGAACAGCCTTCAGGAACCTGTGTAAGGAATCATTCAGAATCTTGTACACCACATATGTAAGACCAATCCTGGAGTATGCGGCCCCAGCATGGAGCCCGTATCTTGTCAAGCACAAGATGAAGCAGGAAAAATTCCAAAGGTATGCCACTAGACTAGTCCCAGAACTAAGAGGCATACGTTACGAGGAAAGGCTGCGGGAAAAGCACCTTGCGACACTGGAAGACAGAAGAGTAAGGGGAGACATGATCACAACCTACACAACCCTCAGAGGAATCGACCGCGTAAACAAGGATAAACTATTCAACACTGGTGGGACGCAAACAAGGGGACACAGATGGAAACTGAGTACTCACATGAGCCACAGAGACGTTAGAAGGAACTTTTTCAGTGTCAGAGTAGTTAACGGATGGAAAGCATTAGGCAGTGATGTGGTGGAGGCTGACTCCATACACAGTTTCAAATGTAGATATGATAGAGCCCAGTAGGCTCAGGAATCTGTACACCAGTTGATTGACAGTTGAGAGGTGAGACCAAAGAAACAAAGCTCAACCCCCGCAAGCACAAATAGGTGAGTACACACACACACACACAGGAAGCAGCCCGTAACAGCTGTTTAAATCCCAGGTACCAATTTACTGGTAGGTAACAAGAACAACAGGGTGAAAGAAACTGCCCAGTTTCGTTTCTGCCATCACCGGAGGATCGATCACGGACGCTAGGATTACGAGTTGAGAGCGCTGTCTACTCAGCTGTCAGGCCCCGTAGTGCGTGTACTCGTCAAAAACATAATTTGGGAGAGGATAGGGAAAGGAATGATGCTTCCTGGGTTGGGGAGTTGGTGTGGGGTTAGTCACTTGGTGGCCTTGGACCTGTGGGGGAGGGGGGGCAGGGGCGGGGGGGTTGCCAGTTATGAATTTAATGATTGAATTTGTTTAGATAGGGTATTTATGTAAAAGACGTTGTGAAGAGATAGTAACAAAAGTGTTCCTGACTGCTGTAAGGTAGTGAGTAATTGACTTGTATGTTAGGAAAATAAATGCTTACTAGAAAATTACCTTTTCTTTGAAAAAGTTTTTTTGCAAAATAAGTACAAGTTATTTTGTAAACAAAATATGATTATTTTCCTTTAATAAACACACATGAGCAGAAATGGTCCTCGGGAGTCAGAGAGATTGAGAATGAACAGCAAAATAGTAACAAAAAATGAGACAATGATGGGATACTATGGAATTCAAACATAAACCTGGAAAGTATGTAAATTACAGTACCACTAAACACGCGTACACGTACATATGTCAATCAATTTACATAAATAAACATTCACTAATATGTTCCTTTAACAATGGACACATAGATAATTACCATACACGTGTCAGTCCAATTGCAGGTACACATAGACACACATAGCTGCACTTGTCTGTCGCTCCTGACAATAGTAAACATGTAACAAAAAATGTGACAATGATGGGACACTATGTCATTCAAACGTACACACGCTAACATTATAAATTGCAGTAACACTAAACACACGTACATGTATATATGTCATTCAATTTACATAAAAAAACGTTCACTAATATGTTCCTTTTACAATTAACACACAGATAATTACCGTACACATGTCAGTCCAATTGCAGGTACACATAAAAACACATAGCTTCACTTGTCTGCCGCTCCTGACAATAGTATACATAGGTATACACACAAAACAGTCCTTTATCAACTAATGTATGTGTGTGTGTGTGTGTGTGTGTGTGTATTTATTCCTTGTATTTACTATTTTTGTCTGCAAAATCGAGTTATTAGCTCTTGGACCCCGCCTTTCTAACAAATGTATTTTTCCTCTTTTATATCAACTACCTTGAGGTTACCTTGAGGTGCTTCCGGGGCTTAGCGTCCCCGCAGCCCGGTCGTCGACCAGGCCTCCTGGTTGCCGGACTGATCAACCAGGCTGTTGGACGCGGCTGCTCGCAGCCTGACGTACGAGTCACAGCCTGGTTGATCAGGTATCCTTTGGAGGTTTATTTATAAACTACATTTATTTCTCACTAACACACACACACACACACATGCACACACACACACACACACAGTGGAAACAGGAGGCCAGACACAGGATACAGAATAGGAGGTGAAGAACCTAATGACACGGACTGAGAGAAAGATCTAGGAGTTGATATCACACCAAACCTGTCTCCTGAAGCCCACATAAAAAGAATAACGTCTGCGGCATATGCGGGACTGCCTAACATCAGAACAGCCTTCAGGAACCTGTGTAAGGAATCATTCAGAATCTTGTACACCACATATGTAAGACCAATCCTGGAGTATGCGGCCCCAGCATGGAGCCCGTATCTTGTCAAGCACAAGATGAAGCAGGAAAAAGTCCAAAGGTATGCCACTAGACTAGTCCCAGAACTAAGAGGCATACGTTACGAGGAAAGGCTGCGGGAAAAGCACCTTGCGACACTGGAAGACAGAAGAGTAAGGGGAGACATGATCACAACCTACACAACCCTCAGAGGAATCGACCGCGTAAACAAGGATAAACTATTCAACACTGGTGGGACGCAAACAAGGGGACACAGATGGAAACTGAGTACTCACATGAGCCACTGAGACGTTAAAAGGAACTTTTTCAGTGTCAGAGTAGTTAACGGATGGAAAGCATTAGGCAGTGATGTGGTGGAGGCTGACTCCATACACAGTTTCAAATGTAGATATGATAGAGCCCAGTAGGCTCAGGAATCTGTACACCAGTTGATTGACAGTTGAGAGGTGAGACCAAAGAAACAAAGCTCAACCCCCGCAAGCACAAATAGGTGAGTACACACACACACACACACACACACACACACACACACACACACACACACACACACACACACACACACACACACACACACACACACACACACACACACACACACAGGAAGCAGCCCGTAACAGCTGTTTAAATCCCAGGTACCAATTTACTGGTAGGTAACAAGAACAACAGGGTGAAAGAAACTGCCCAGTTTCGTTTCTGCCATCACCGGAGGATCGATCACGGACGCTAGGATTACGAGTTGAGAGCGCTGTCTACTCAGCTGTCAGGCCCCGTAGTGCGTGTACTCGTCAAAAACATAATTTGGGAGAGGATAGGGAAAGGAATGATGCTTCCTGGGTTGGGGAGTTGGTGTGGGGTTAGTCACTTGGTGGCCTTGGACCTGTGGGGGAGGGGGGGCTGGGGCGGGGGGGTTGCCAGTTATGAATTTAATGATTGAATTTGTTTAGATAGGGTATTTATGTAAAAGACGTTGTGAAGAGATAGTAACAAAAGTGTTCCTGACTGCTGTAAGGTAGTGAGTAATTGACTTGTATGTTAGGAAAATAAATGCTTACTAGAAAATTACCTTTTCTTTGAAAAAGTTTTTTTGCAAAATAAGTACAAGTTATTTTGTAAAAAAAATATGATTATTTTCCTTTAATAAACACACATGAGCAGAAATGGTCCTCGGGAGTCAGAGAGATTGAGAATGAACAGCAAAATAGTAACAAAAAATGAGACAATGATGGGATACTATGGAATTCAAACATAAACCTGGAAAGTATGTAAATTACAGTACCACTAAACACGCGTACACGTACATATGTCAATCAATTTACATAAATAAACATTCACTAATATGTTCCTTTAACAATGGACACATAGATAATTACCATACACGTGTCAGTCCAATTGCAGGTACACATAGACACACATAGCTGCACTTGTCTGTCGCTCCTGACAATAGTAAACATGTAACAAAAAATGTGACAATGATGGGACACTATGTCATTCAAACGTACACACGCTAACATTATAAATTGCAGTAACACTAAACACACGTACATGTATATATGTCATTCAATTTACATAAAAAAACGTTCACTAATATGTTCCTTTTACAATTAACACACAGATAATTACCGTACACATGTCAGTCCAATTGCAGGTACACATAAAAACACATAGCTTCACTTGTCTGCCGCTCCTGACAATAGTATACATAGGTATACACACAAAACAGTCCTTTATCAACTAATGTATGTGTGTGTGTGTGTGTGTGTGTATTTATTCCTTGTATTTACTATTTTTGTCTGCAAAATCGAGTTATTAGCTCTTGGACCCCGCCTTTCTAACAAATGTATTTTTCCTCTTTTATATCAACTACCTTGAGGTTACCTTGAGGTGCTTCCGGGGCTTAGCGTCCCTGCAGCCCGGTCGTCGACCAGGCCTCCTGGTTGCCGGACTGATCAACCAGGCTGTTGGACGCGGCTGCTCGCAGCCTGACGTACGAGTCACAGCCTGGTTGATCAGGTATCCTTTGGAGGTTTATTTATAAACTACATTTATTTCTCACTAACACACACACACACACACATGCACACACACACACACACACAGTGGAAACAGGAGGCCAGACACAGAATACAGAATAGGAGGTGAACCTAATGACACGGACTGAGAGAAAGATCTAGGAGTTGATATCACACCAAACCTGTCTCCTGAAGCCCACATAAAAAGAATAACGTCTGCGGCATATGCGGGACTGCCTAACATCAGAACAGCCTTCAGGAACCTGTGTAAGGAATCATTCAGAATCTTGTACACCACATATGTAAGACCAATCCTGGAGTATGCGGCCCCAGCATGGAGCCCGTATCTTGTCAAGCACAAGATGAAGCAGGAAAAAGTCCAAAGGTATGCCACTAGACTAGTCCCAGAACTAAGAGGCATACGTTACGAGGAAAGGCTGCGGGAAAAGCACCTTGCGACACTGGAAGACAGAAGAGTAAGGGGAGACATGATCACAACCTACACAACCCTCAGAGGAATCGACCGCGTAAACAAGGATAAACTATTCAACACTGGTGGGACGCAAACAAGGGGACACAGATGGAAACTGAGTACTCACATGAGCCACAGAGACGTTAGAAGGAACTTTTTCAGTGTCAGAGTAGTTAACGGTTGGAAAGCATTAGGCAGTGATGTGGTGGAGGCTGACTCCATACACAGTTTCAAATGTAGATATGATAGAGCCCAGTAGGCTCAGGAATCTGTACACCAGTTGATTGACAGTTGAGAGGTGAGACCAAAGAAACAAAGCTCAACCCCCGCAAGCACAAATAGGTGAGTACACACACACACACACACACACACACACACACACACACACACACACACACACACACACACACACACACACACACACACACACACACACACACACACACACAGGAAGCAGCCCGTAACAGCTGTTTAAATCCCAGGTACCAATTTACTGGTAGGTAACAAGAACAACAGGGTGAAAGAAACTGCCCAGTTTCGTTTCTGCCATCACCGGAGGATCGATCACGGACGCTAGGATTACGAGTTGAGAGCGCTGTCTACTCAGCTGTCAGGCCCCGTAGTGCGTGTACTCGTCAAAAACATAATTTGGGAGAGGATAGGGAAAGGAATGATGCTTCCTGGGTTGGGGAGTTGGTGTGGGGTTAGTCACTTGGTGGCCTTGGACCTGTGGGGGAGGGGGGGCAGGGGCGGGGGGGTTGCCAGTTATGAATTTAATGATTGAATTTGTTTAGATAGGGTATTTATGTAAAAGACGTTGTGAAGAGATAGTAACAAAAGTGTTCCTGACTGCTGTAAGGTAGTGAGTAATTGACTTGTATGTTAGGAAAATAAATGCTTACTAGAAAATTACCTTTTCTTTGAAAAAGTTTTTTTGCAAAATAAGTACAAGTTATTTTGTAAAAAAAATATGATTATTTTCCTTTAATAAACACACATGAGCAGAAATGGTCCTCGGGAGTCAGAGAGATTGAGAATGAACAGCAAAATAGTAACAAAAAATGAGACAATGATGGGATACTATGGAATTCAAACATAAACCTGGAAAGTATGTAAATTACAGTACCACTAAACACGCGTACACGTACATATGTCAATCAATTTACATAAATAAACATTCACTAATATGTTCCTTTAACAATGGACACATAGATAATTACCATACACGTGTCAGTCCAATTGCAGGTACACATAGACACACATAGCTGCACTTGTCTGTCGCTCCTGACAATAGTAAACATGTAACAAAAAATGTGACAATGATGGGACACTATGTCATTCAAACGTACACACGCTAACATTATAAATTGCAGTAACACTAAACACACGTACATGTATATATGTCATTCAATTTACATAAAAAAACGTTCACTAATATGTTCCTTTTACAATTAACACACAGATAATTACCGTACACATGTCAGTCCAATTGCAGGTACACATAAAAACACATAGCTTCACTTGTCTGCCGCTCCTGACAATAGTATACATAGGTATACACACAAAACAGTCCTTTATCAACTAATGTATGTGTGTGTGTGTGTGTGTGTGTATTTATTCCTTGTATTTACTATTTTTGTCTGCAAAATCGAGTTATTAGCTCTTGGACCCCGCCTTCCTAACAAATGTATTTTTCCTCTTTTATATCAACTACCTTGAGGTTACCTTGAGGTGCTTCCGGGGCTTAGCGTCCCCGCAGCCCGGTCGTCGACCAGGCCTCCTGGTTGCCGGACTGATCAACCAGGCTGTTGGACGCGGCTGCTCGCAGCCTGACGTACGAGTCACAGCCTGGTTGATCAGGTATCCTTTGGAGGTTTATTTATAAACTACATTTATTTCTCACTAACACACACACACACACACACACACACAGTGGAAACAGGAGGCCAGACACAGGATACAGAATAGGAGGTGAAGAACCTAATGACACGGACTGAGAGAAAGATCTAGGAGTTGATATCACACCAAACCTGTCTCCTGAAGCCCACATAAAAAGAATAACGTCTGCGGCATATGCGGGACTGCCTAACATCAGAACAGCCTTCAGGAACCTGTGTAAGGAATCATTCAGAATCTTGTACACCACATATGTAAGACCAATCCTGGAGTATGCGGCCCCAGCATGGAGCCCGTATCTTGTCAAGCACAAGATGAAGCAGGAAAAAGTCCAAAGGTATGCCACTAGACTAGTCCCAGAACTAAGAGGCATACGTTACGAGGAAAGGCTGCGGGAAAAGCACCTTGCGACACTGGAAGACAGAAGAGTAAGGGGAGACATGATCACAACCTACACAACCCTCAGAGGAATCGACCGCGTAAACAAGGATAAACTATTCAACACTGGTGGGACGCAAACAAGGGGACACAGATGGAAACTGAGTACTCACATGAGCCACAGAGACGTTAGAAGGAACTTTTTCAGTGTCAGAGTAGTTAACGGATGGAAAGCATTAGGCAGTGATGTGGTGGAGGCTGACTCCATACACAGTTTCAAATGTAGATATGATAGAGCCCAGTAGGCTCAGGAATCTGTACACCAGTTGATTGACAGTTGAGAGGTGAGACCAAAGAAACAAAGCTCAACCCCCGCAAGCACAAATAGGTGAGTACACACACACACACACACACACACACACACACACAGGAAGCAGCCCGTAACAGCTGTTTAAATCCCAGGTACCAATTTACTGGTAGGTAACAAGAACAACAGGGTGAAAGAAACTGCCCAGTTTCGTTTCTGCCATCACCGGAGGATCGATCACGGACGCTAGGATTACGAGTTGAGAGCGCTGTCTACTCAGCTGTCAGGCCCCGTAGTGCGTGTACTCGTCAAAAACATAATTTGGGAGAGGATAGGGAAAGGAATGATGCTTCCTGGGTTGGGGAGTTGGTGTGGGGTTAGTCACTTGGTGACCTTGGACCTGTGGGGGAGGGGGGGCAGGGGCGGGGGGGTTGCCAGTTATGAATTTAATGATTGAATTTGTTAAGATAGGGTATTTAATTAAAAGACGTTGGGAAGAGATAGTAACAAAAGTGTTCCTGACTGCTGTAAGGTAGTGAGTAATTGACTTGTATGTTAACGAAAATAAATGCTTACTAGAAAATTACCTTTTCTTTGAAAAAGTTTTTTTGCAAAATAAGTACAAGTTATTTTGTAAACAAAATATGATTATTTTCCTTTAATAAACACACATGAGCACAAATGGTCCTCGGGAGTCAGAGAGATTGAGAATGAACAGCAAAATAGTAACAAAAAATGAGACAATGATGGGATACTATGGAATTCAAACATAAACTTGGAAAGTATGTAAATTACAGTACCACTAAACACGCGTACACGTACATATGTCAATAAATTTACATAAATAAACATTCACTAATATGTTCCTTTAACAATGGACACATAGATAATTACCATACACGTGTCAGTCCAATTGCAGGTACACATAGACACACATAGCTGCACTTGTCTGTCGCTCCTGACAATAGTAAACATGTAACAAAAAATGTGACAATGATGGGACACTATGTCATTCAAACGTACACACGCTAACATTATAAATTGCAGTAACACTAAACACACGTACATGTATATATGTCATTCAATTTACATAAAAAAACGTTCACTAATATGTTCCTTTTACAATTAACACACAGATAATTACCGTACACATGTCAGTCCAATTGCAGGTACACATAAAAGCACATAGCTGCACTTGTCTGCCGCTCCTGACAATAGTATACATAGGTATACACACAAAACAGTCCTTTATCAACTATTGTATGTGTGTGTGTGTGTGTGTGTGTGTATTTATTCCTTGTATTTACTATTTTTGTCTGCAAAATCGAGTTATTAGCTCTTGGACCCCGCCTTTCTAACAAATGTATTTTTCCTCTTTTATATCAACTACCTTGAGGTTACCTTGAGGTGCTTCCGGGGCTTAGCGTCCCCGCAGCCCGGTCGTCGACCAGGCCTCCTGGTTGCCGGACTGATCAACCAGGCTGTTGGACGCGGCTGCTCGCAGCCTGACGTACGAGTCACAGCCTGGTTGATCAGGTATCCTTTGGAGGTTTATTTATAAACTACATTTATTTCTCACTAACACACACACACACACACACGCACACACACACACACACACACACACAGTGGAAACAGGAGGCCTGTTACGACCCTCTCGGGACGCAACGGGGTTCTCACTCTGATGTTGTTAGAGTCAGATATAGATATCCGTTCCCAAGCCAGTAGTGGCTATCAAGGGATGAGATCCGTGACGCAAGTAACTTAAAGGGAGTAGGGAAAGAAAGCTAAGAACTTAATATTATAATTTTCACCATCACCGATTAAATATATATAATAAAAGAGTGCACAAGGGGGAGGGGTATTAACACTATACAAGGGGATTAATCCATAATCGTTGTCTTCTGCTGAAGACGCTGGTGCCACAACTCTTGGTGCCGAATCCTTGGTGCTCTCTTCGTGGCCTCACAATTAATTCTCCAAAGAAGTTGAGCCTACCCTGGCCACAGGTCAGCCAAAACACAGGTCCACTGGGGGCACCGCCGTGGAGGCCGTCAACCACACGTCCAGCTGGTCTGCTGGCAGGTAATGAGCCACCAAGGCTGGTACGGCCACTCCACGAACGATATAAGGGGTACGCCCTAGACAGGAGTCTCGTGTGATATCACAAATCACCCTCCTGTCCTCAATACCCCAGTGGATGATCGTCTCCAACAGTCGTTCCCGGGTAAATCCTCTTACTGCCACTCCACTGGCAGGCTAACACACCACAGTGTTCTTCCGGGGGGACGACTTCACAACAGCTGCAGCAACGTTCAAGGTATGGAGACTGGCTGCCTCGGGTAGACTCACTCCACTTCCATCACAGTGGTCCCAGGTCGGCTCTGTAAGCAGACACGTCATCAATAACCGGGACACTAATACACCTCACTTACGGGCTCGGGCACAAACACCTGACGTATCCAGTCCATAGATGGCGCTGTCGTCGGAGCACCACCTCACCAGAGGTCAGTGGCGGCTGTGTTGTGAGCTGCACAGGACTGGAAACTGGCCCTTGTGGCTGATATTCGCCGTCCTCATACGGTGTCGTCGTTCGTTTGGCGGGGGTTTCGGGAGCTGACCCACAGATGGCGTAGTCGTTACGGCTCCAAGCTCGGACACTGGATCCGGGTTCGTAACACCTCCCCACCAAAAAGAATTTGGTTTGGGGTTCTATAAAAAGAAACACAAACCAAATTAGTACGGCGACACTGTTCCAAATGGACACACATGCTTTATAATCTGGAATGGCGAGGCTGTCTCGTCCACAGAACTGTCCTACTGGGCAATTCCGGCACAACGGGAACTTCAAGATTGAAGGCGATGTCCTGCCTGGCGTAACCTTCCACGTCTCCACTGTGATGTCAAGCAGGGGCGTCATCTCACATCTCTCAAGGAAGGATCGGTGTAGACATGATCTGGGGCGACTCGACACTTCCCTGCGTCGTGGCACCGATGATGGCTGATCCCAGACGGTATTTCTAGTACCGGTCCGGTGGTCCTTCAGGGAGACAGGAACCTGGAATACAGGGGTCTGATAATTCAGAGTGATAGCGGGTAAAACAGTACTTACAGCATACTCTACTAGGTCCACACCTAGTCCCAACGGGGCTGTTCGTACGCCGCAGATGGCATTCGCTCTGCCACCGTCAGGTCGACCAACGTTCCGCATAACGCTGTGTTGAGGCTCAGCAGTCACGCGGGGGGTGTCAACCTGTCGGAAACAGTCACTCATATTATCACATGTCGTACCTCCTGTATCAACCATCACCTTCCAGGTCCCTTCTTCAACTGCAACACTTGCAGTACAAATCTCCAATCCCTGGGACCTTTTCACGATGTTCATGGGAGCCATCATTCTTCGGGTCGTCCACTGATCCTCACTGAGAACACAAACGAGAATAAAACAAAATACTACTAGGAAACATTTGGTCATCTGAGGGATAAGCTTCCTGAACTTGTCATGTCCATAGCCGGCAACATCCACAAGCCTGGCTTGGACCGAAGAGGGCACTAGACCTTTTGAACACACCTCACATACCTCTGACGTCTGGGGAATCTCTGGCTGGTTCACTACATGCTGTAACTTGCCATACCGCAAGCACACATCCGCCTTCGCTCCAGACTCGTTGGTATCCGTGGGTGCCTGCACACAAGGCCTCTCTTCTAGCTCAGGTACTTCTGCCATCGTAACCTCATGTTCCTTGTCGAGAGAATCAGGAGACACTGATAGAACGTTCTCAATCTGTAGGCGAGAGGACAAATTAAACATAGTTACATCCGGGTTTGTCTTTACCTGGACATTACCATTGCCTGTAGACACCTCAGACTTTGATGTTCTGGCTGACTCGTCCGCTATCTTGGGATGATTGGTGCTCCAATCGGTCACCAAGTCGTTGGCTAGTACCACGTCAATCCCAGCCACAGGGAGGGTATCGACTACTGCCAACTCACATGTGCCGCTGAAATAAGGCGAGTCAAGATGTACTGGCACTAAGGGGGCGATGTACTGCGTCCTAGGAAACCCAACCAGGACAACCTTTTGTCGCCTATCCACACTTACTCCCTCGGGTAACGAGCTCTTCACGATCAGGGACTGGGCTGCTCCACTATCTCTGAGCACTACAATTGATCTACCAGTATGATCACTCGTTACATACCCGGTTGAAGTGTGAGGGGCCAACAAACGTGGTCCTTCCTGCGTCGTCGTCGACTGGCTTCCTGCTGGTGGTGTAACACAACTCATCATCATCACCTCCCTACGTGCGCTGCCACCTCTTCTGCCTCGGCACCTAGCAGCTATATGCCCTTTCTGCCCACAAGTCCAGCACACCATATTCCTCCTCGGGCTCCGGTGTTTCGGACTGCTAGGACTTGTTCTTCGGGGGCTACTTGGGGGCGTCTTCTTAGCACTTTGTGGGACGGGTCTTTCTTCTTCATCATGAGGTCTGTCGAACCGGCGCTGGTAATTCCTCGGGACGTACTTAGCAGACGGCCTATGAGTCAGGATGTACTCTTCAGCCATGGTGGCTGCTGCACTCAAGGTCTCTACCTGCTGCTCTTCTAAGTATGTCTTGAGGTCTCCAGACAAACAATCCTTGAAGTCCTCGAGCAGAATCAGCTGCTCGAGGTCTTCCTTGGTCTCCACCTTCCGAGAGGCACACCATTCTTGAAAAAGTCGCTCCTTGATGGTGGCGAATTCGGTGAAAGTGTGCTCTGAGGTCTTCTTCAGGTTTCTGAACTTTTGCCTATATGCCTCAGGTACCAATTGGTACGCCATGAGCACCACTTTCTTCACCATATCGTAATCGCCGGAGTCGTCAAGGGATAACGTAGAGTAGGCGATTTGGGCCTTCCCAGTCAAGACTGACTGTATCATGATGGCCCAATTCTCCCTTGGCCACTCCAAAGAGGCAGCGACTTTCTCGAAGGCTGCGAAGAACTTCGAAACTTCTCTCTCGTTGAATTTGGGGACCATTTTGATATTCCTTACCGGATCGAAACCGCCTGCTTATACTTCTAGTTCATGTTGTCTCTGTCTTTCTTTTTCTTCTCTTTCTCGTTCTTCTCTCTCTCTTTTCTCTTCTCTTTCTCGTTCTTCTCTCTCTCTTTTCTCTTCTCTTTCTCGTTCTTCTCTCTCTCTCTTCTCTTCTCTTTCTCGTTCTTCTCTTTCTAATTCTAAACGCCTCATCGCCAATTCTTTTTCTTTCATCTCCATTTCTTTATCTTGTCACTCTCGTTCCATTTCTAATTTCTTCCATTCTATTTCACGATTGATCTCTAGGGCACGCATTTTGACTGTTAGGAAGCTGATATTAAGCTCACCTGCATCACTATCAACGTCGCTGCCCTTATCTTCCTTTTCCGTGGAAGCTATTTCCTCACCTTCCCTTGTACTAGGAGTCTCGCCTTCCTGTTTCTCTTCTGCCTTCAGGTGCCGGTGAACCTTGGACAAGATCTCCACACGGGAATCACTGGCACGTATCTTGATCTCCAGGTAGGCGCTCACTAGTACAAGTTCCGGTTTGCTCAGATACTTTAATCTGGCAAGACAGTCCACTCTGTTCAGAAAAGCCTGAACATCGTCCAGATCATCGATGGTAGCTTTGTCTGCCATTGTCACAGATGGAACACTTAGCACTTAACACACTGCTTACACGTTAACACTTAACACACCGAGCACTGTTCTACGCCAATATTGCACTTTATCGCACCAAACACTGCACTTGCCAATATTGCACGTAATCACTTCGGGCACCGCACTACCCAATATTGCACTGAATCCAAGCGAACACTTCGCTCTACAATATTGCACTGAATCACTGAGCACCGCACTAGTCAATATTGCACTTAATCGCTTAATCACAGCGAGCACCGCACTGCACAATATCGCACTTAGTCACTCTGAGCACCGCACAGGACGTATAACGTCACAATCGTCACACACAGGGGGAATTATTTACAGGGATTACGCCACTTCACCACCCCTGTCAAACATACTTAACAAGGGGACGGATCCCGCTGGGGATGCCAATTATGTTACGACCCTCTCGGGACGCAACGGGGTTTTCACTCTGATGTTGTTAGAGTCAGATATAGATATCCGTTCCCAAGCCAGTAGTGGATATCAAGGGATGAGATCCGTGACGCAAGTAACTTAAAGGGAGTAGGGAAAGAAAGCTAAGAACTTAATATTATAATTTTCACCATCACCGATTAAATATATATAATAAAAGAGTGCACAAGGGGGAGGGGTATTAACACTATACAAGAGGATTAATCCATAATCGTTGTCTTCTGCTGAAGACGCTGGTGCCACAACTCTTGGTGCCGAATCCTTGGTGCTCTCTTCGTGGCCTCACAATTAATTCTCCAAAGAAGTTGAGCCTACCCTGGCCACAGGTCAGCCAAAACACAGGTCCACTGGGGGCACCGCCGTGGAGGCCGTCAACCACACGTCCAGCTGGTCTGCTGGCAGGTACTGAGCCACCAAGGCTGGTACGGCCACTCCACGAACGATATAAGGGGTACGCCCTAGACAGGAGTCTCGTGTGATATCACAAATCACCCTCCTGTCCTCAATACCCCAGTGGATGATCGTCTCCAACAGTCGGTCCCGGGTAAATCCTCTTACTGCCACTCCACTGGCAGGCTAACACACCACAGTGTTCTTCCGGGGGGACGACTTCACAACAGCTGCAGCAACGTTCAAGGTATGGAGACTGGCTGCCTCGGGTAGACTCACTCCACTTCCATCACAGTGGTCCCAGGTCGGCTCTGTAAGCAGACACGTCATCAATAACCGGGACACTAATACACCTCACTTACGGGCTCGGGCACAAACACCTGACGTATCCAGTCCATAGATGGCGCTGTCGTCGGAGCACCACCTCACCAGAGGTCAGTGGCGGCTGTGTTGTGAGCTGCACAGGACTGGAAACTGGCCCTTGTGGCCGATATTCGCCGTCCTCATACGGTGTCGTCGTTCGTTTGGCGGGGGTTTCGGGAGCTGACCCACAGATGGCGTAGTCGTTACGGCTCCAAGCTCGGACACTGGATCCGGGTTCGTAACAAGGCCAGACACAGGATACAGAATAGGAGATGAAGAACTTAATGACAGGGACTGAGAGAAAGATCTTGGAGTTGATATCACACCAAACCTGTCTCCTGAAGCCCACATAAAAAGAATAACGTCTGCGGCATATGCGGGACTGCCTAACATCAGAACAGCCTTCAGGAACCTGTGTAAGGAATCATTCAGAATCTTGTACACCACATATGTAAGACCAATCCTGGAGTATGCGGCCCCAGCATGGAGCCCGTATCTTGTCAAGCACAAGATGAAGCAGGAAAAAGTCCAAAGGTATGCCACTAGACTAGTCCCAGAACTAAGAGGCATTCGTTACGAGGAAAGGCTGCGGGAAAAGCACCTTGCGACACTGGAAGACAGAAGAGTAAGGGGAGACATGATCACAACCTACACAACCCTCTGAGGAATCGACCGCGTAAACAAGGATAAACTATTCAACACTGGTGGGACGCAAACAAGGGGACACAGATGGAAACTGAGTACTCACATGAGCCACAGAGACGTTAGAAGGAACTTTTTCAGTGTCAGAGTAGTTAACGGATGGAAAGCATTAGGCAGTGATGTGGTGGAGGCTGACTCCATACACAGTTTCAAATGTAGATATGATAGAGCCCAGTAGGCTCAGGAATCTGTACACCAGTTGATTGACAGTTGAGAGGTGAGACCAAAGAACCAAAGCTCAACCCCCGCAAGCACAAATAGGTGAGTACACACACACACACACACACACACACACACACACACACACACACACACACACACACACACACACACACACAGGAAGCAGCCCGTAACAGCTGTTTAAATCCCAGGTACCAATTTACTGGTAGGTAACAAGAACAACAGGGTGAAAGAAACTGCCCAGTTTCGTTTCTGCCATCACCGGAGGATCGAACACGGACGCTAGGATCACGAGTTGAGAGCGCTGTCTACTCAGCTGTCAGGCCCCGTAGTGCGTGTACTCGTCAAAAACATAATTTGGGAGAGGATAGGGAAAGGAATGATGCTTCCTGGGTTGGGGAGTTGGTGTGGGGTTAGTCACTTGGTGGCCTTGGACCTGTGGGGGAGGGGGGGCAGGGGCGGGGGGGTTGCCAGTTATGAATTTAATGATTGAATTTGTTAAGATAGGGTATTTATGTAAAAGACGTTGTGAAGAGATAGTAACAAAAGTGTTCCTGACTGCTGTAAGGTAGTGAGTAATTGACTTGTATGTTAGGAAAATAAATGCTTACTAGAAAATTACCTTTTCTTTGAAAAAGTTTTTTTGCAAAATAAGTACAAGTTATTTTGTAAACAAAATATGATTATTTTCCTTTAATAAACACACATGAGCACAAATGGTCCTCGGGAGTCAGAGAGATTGAGAATGAACAGCAAAATAGTAACAAAAAATGAGACAATGATGGGATACTATGTAATTCAAACATAAACCTGGAAAGTATGTAAATTACAGTACCACTAAACACGCGTACACGTACATATGTCAATCAATTTACATAAATAAACATTCACTAATATGTTTCTTTAACAATGGACACATAGATAATTACCATACACGTGTCAGTCCAATTGCAGGTACACATAGACACACATAGCTGCACTTGTCTGTCGCTCCTGACAATAGTAAACATGTAACAAAAAATGTGACAATGATGGGACACTATGTCATTCAAACGTACACACGCTAACATTATAAATTGCAGTAACACTAAACACACGTACATGTATATATGTCATTTAATTTACATAAAAAAAACGTTCACTAATATGTTCCTTTTACAATTAACATACAGATAATTACCGTACACATGTCAGTCCAATTGCAGGTACACATAAAAACACATAGCTGCACTTGTCTGCCGCTCCTGACAATAGTATACATAGGTATACACACAAAACAGTCCTTTATCAACTAATGTATGTGTGTGTGTGTATTTATTCCTTGTATTTACTACTTTTGTCTGCAAAATCGAGTTATTAGCTCTTGGACCCCGCCTTTCTAACAAATGTATTTTTCCTCTTTTATATCAACTACCTTGAGGTTACCTTGAGGTGCTTCCGGGGCTTAGCGTCCCCGCAGCCCGGTCGTCGACCAGGCCTCCTGGTTGCCGGACTGATCAACCAGGCTGTTGGACGCGGCTGCTCGCAGCCTGACGTACGAGTTACAGCCTGGTTGATCAGGTATCCTTTGGAGGTTTATTTATAAATTACATTTATTTCTCACTAACACACACACACACACGCACACACACACACACACACACAGTGGAAACAGGAGGCCAGACACAGGATACAGAATAAGAGATGAAGAACTTAATGACACGGACTGAGAGAAAGATCTAGGAGTTGATATCACACCAAACCTGTCTCCTGAAGCCCACATAAAAAGAATAACGTCTGCGGCATATGCGGGACTGCCTAACATCAGAACAGCCTTCAGGAACCTGTGTAAGGAATCATTCAGAATCTTGTACACCACATATGTAAGACCAATCCTGGAGTATGCGGCCCCAGCATGGAGCCCGTATCTTGTCAAGCACAAGATGAAGCAGGAAAAAGTCCAAAGGTATGCCACTAGACTAGTCCCAGAACTAAGAGGCATACGTTACGAGGAAAGGCTGCGGGAAAAGCACCTTGCGACACTGGAAGACAGAAGAGTAAGGGGAGACATGATCACAACCTACACAACCCTCTGAGGAATCGACCGCGTAAACAAGGATAAACTATTCAACACTGGTGGGACGCAAACAAGGGGACACAGATGGAAACTGAGTACTCACATGAGCCACAGAGACGTTAGAAGGAACTTTTTCAGTGTCAGAGTAGTTAACGGATGGAAAGCATTAGGCAGTGATGTGGTGGAGGCTGACTCCATACACAGTTTCAAATGTAGATATGATAGAGCCCAGTAGGCTCAGGAATCTGTACACCAGTTGATTGACAGTTGAGAGGTGAGACCAAAGAACCAAAGCTCAACCCCCGCAAGCACAAATAGGTGAGTACACACACACACACACACACAGGAAGCAGCCCGTAACAGCTGTTTAAATCCCAGGTACCAATTTACTGGTAGGTAACAAGAACAACAGGGTGAAAGAAACTGCCCAGTTTCGTTTCTGCCATCACCGGAGGATCGAACACGGACGCTAGGATCACGAGTTGAGAGCGCTGTCTACTCAGCTGTCAGGCCCCGTAGTGCGTGTACTCGTCAAAAACATAATTTGGGAGAGGATAGGGAAAGGAATGATGCTTCCTGGGTTGGGGAGTTGGTGTGGGGTTAGTCACTTGGTGGCCTTGGACCTGTGGGGGAGGGGGGGCAGGGGCGGGGGGGTTGCCAGTTATGAATTTAATGATTGAATTTGTTAAGATAGGGTATTTATGTAAAAGACGTTGTGAAGAGATAGTAACAAAAGTGTTCCTGACTGCTGTAAGGTAGTGAGTAATTGACTTGTATGTTAGGAAAATAAATGCTTACTAGAAAATTACCTTTTCTTTGAAAAAGTTTTTTTGCAAAATAAGTACAAGTTATTTTGTAAACAAAATATGATTATTTTCCTTTAATAAACACACATGAGCACAAATGGTCCTCGGGAGTCAGAGAGATTGAGAATGAACAGCAAAATAGTAACAAAAAATGAGACAATGATGGGATACTATGTAATTCAAACATAAACCTGGAAAGTATGTAAATTACAGTACCACTAAACACGCGTACACGTACATATGTCAATCAATTTACATAAATAAACATTCACTAATATGTTTCTTTAACAATGGACACATAGATAATTACCATACACGTGTCAGTCCAATTGCAGGTACACATAGACACACATAGCTGCACTTGTCTGTCGCTCCTGACAATAGTAAACATGTAACAAAAAATGTGACAATGATGGGACACTATGTCATTCAAACGTACACACGCTAACATTATAAATTGCAGTAACACTAAACACACGTACATGTATATATGTCATTCAATTTACATAAAAAAACGTTCACTAATATGTTCCTTTTACAATTAACATACAGATAATTACCGTACACATGTCAGTCCAATTGCAGGTACACATAAAAACACATAGCTGCACTTGTCTGCCGCTCCTGACAATAGTATACATAGGTATACACACAAAACAGTCCTTTATCAACTAATGTATGTGTGTGTGTGTATTTATTCCTTGTATTTACTATTTTTGTCTGCAAAATCGAGTTATTAGCTCTTGGACCCCGCCTTTCTAACAAATGTATTTTTCCTCTTTTATATCAACTACCTTGAGGTTACCTTGAGGTGCTTCCGGGGCTTAGCGTCCCCGCAGCCCGGTCGTCGACCAGGCCTCCTGGTTGCCGGACTGATCAACCAGGCTGTTGGACGCGGCTGCTCGCAGCCTGACGTACGAGTCACAGCCTGGTTGATCAGGTATCCTTTGGAGGTTTATTTATAAATTACATTTATTTCTCACTAACACACACACACACACGCACACACACACACACACACAGTGGAAACAGGAGGCCAGACACAGGATACAGAATAGGAGATGAAGAACTTAATGACACGGACTGAGAGAAAGATCTAGGAGTTGATATCACACCAAACCTGTCTCCTGAAGCCCACATAAAAAGAATAACGTCTGCGGCATATGCGGGACTGCCTAACATCAGAACAGCCTTCAGGAACCTGTGTAAGGAATCATTCAGAATCTTGTACACCACATATGTAAGACCAATCCTGGAGTATGCGGCCCCAGCATGGAGCCCGTATCTTGTCAAGCACAAGATGAAGCAGGAAAAAGTCCAAAGGTATGCCACTAGACTAGTCCCAGAACTAAGAGGCATTCGTTACGAGGAAAGGCTGCGGGAAAAGCACCTTGCGACACTGGAAGACAGAAGAGTAAGGGGAGACATGATCACAACCTACACAATCCTCAGAGGAATCGACCGCGTAAACAAGGATAAACTATTCAACACTGGTGGGACGCAAACAAGGGGACACAGATGGAAACTGAGTACTCACATGAGCCACAGAGACGTTAGAAGGAACTTTTTCAGTGTCAGAGTAGTTAACGGATGGAAAGCATTAGGCAGTGATGTGGTGGAGGCTGACTCCATACACAGTTTCAAATGTAGATATGATAGAGCCCAGTAGGCTCAGGAATCTGTACACCAGTTGATTGACAGTTGAGAGGTGAGACCAAAGAACCAAAGCTCAACCCCCGCAAGCACAAATAGGTGAGTACACACACACACACACACACACACACACACACACACACACACACACACACACACACACACACACACACACACACAGGAAGCAGCCCGTAACAGCTGTTTAAATCCCAGGTACCAATTTACTGGTAGGTAACAAGAACAACAGGGTGAAAGAAACTGCCCAGTTTCGTTTCTGCCATCACCGGAGGATCGAACACGGACGCTAGGATCACGAGTTGAGAGCGCTGTCTACTCAGCTGTCAGGCCCCGTAGTGCGTGTACTCGTCAAAAACATAATTTGGGAGAGGATAGGGAAAGGTTCCTGGGTTGGGGAGTTGGTGTGGGGTTAGTCACTTGGTGGCCTTGGACCTGTGGGGGAGGGGGGGCAGGGGCGGGGGGGTTGCCAGTTATGAATTTAATGATTGAATTTGTTAAGATAGGGTATTTATGTAAACGACGTTGTGAAGAGATAGTAACAAAAGTGTTCCTGACTGCTGTAAAGTAGTGAGTAATTGACTTGTATGTTAGGAAAATAAATGCTTACTAGAAAATTACCTTTTCTTTGAAAAAGTTTTTTTGCAAAATAAGTACAAGTTATTTTGTAAACAAAATATGATTATTTTCCTTTAATAAACACACATGAGCACAAATGGTCCTCGGGAGTCAGAGAGGTTGAGAATGAACAGCAAAATAGTAACAAAAAATGAGACAATGATGGGAAATTCAAATTCAAACATAAACCTGGAAAGTATGTAAATTACAGTACCACTAAACACGCGTACACGTACATATGTCAATCAATTTACATAAATAAACATTCACTAATATGTTCCTTTAACAATGGACACATAGATAATTACCATACACGTGTCAGTCCAATTGCAGGTACACATAGACATACATAGCTGCACTTGTCTGTCGCTCCTGAAAATAGTAAACATGTAACAAAAAATGTGACAATGATGGGACACTATGTCATTCAAACGTACACACGCTAACATTATAAATTGCAGTAACACTAAACACACGTACATGTATATATGTCATTCAATTTACATAAAAAAACGTTCACTAATATGTTCCTTTTACAATTAACATACAGATAATCACCGTACACATGTCAGTCCAATTGCAGGTACACATAAAAACACATAACTGCACTTGTCTGCCGCTCCTGACAATAGTATACATAGGTATACACACAAAACAGTCCTTTATCAACTAATGTATGTGTGTGTGTGTGTGTATTTATTCCTTGTATTTACTATTTTTGTCTGCAAAATCGAGTTATTAGCTCTTGGACCCCGCCTTTCTAACAAATGTGTTTTTCCTCTTTTATATCAACTACCTTGAAGTTACCTTGAGGTGCTTCCGGGGCTTAGCGTCCCCGCAGCCCGGTCGTCGACCAGGCCTCCTGGTTGCCGGACTGATCAACCAGGCTGTTGGACGCGTCTGCTCGCAGCCTGACGTACGAGTCACAGCCTGGTTGATCAGGTATCCTTTGGAGGTTTATTTATAAACTACATTTATTTCTCACTAACACACACACACACACACACGCACACACACACACACACACAGTGGAAACAGGAGGCCAGACACAGGATACAGAATAGGAGATGAAGAACTTAATGACACGGACTGAGAGAAAGATCTAGGAGTTGATATCACACCAAACCTGTCTCCTGAAGCCCACATAAAAAGAATAACGTCTGCGGCATATGCGGGACTGCCTAACATCAGAACAGCCTTCAGGAACCTGTGTAAGGAATCATTCAGAATCTTGTACACCACATATGTAAGACCAATCCTGGAGTATGCGGCCCCAGCATGGAGCCCGTATCTTGTCAAGCACAAGATGAAGCAGGAAAAAGTCCAAAGGTATGCCACTAGACTAGTCCCAGAACTAAGAGGCATTCGTTACGAGGAAAGGCTGCGGGAAAAGCACCTTGCGACACTAGAAGACAGAAGAGTAAGGGGAGACATTATCACAACCTACACAATCCTCAGAGGAATCGACCGCGTAAACAAGGATAAACTATTCAACACTGGTGGGACGCAAACAAGGGGACACAGATGGAAACTGAGTACTCACATGAGCCACAGAGACGTTAGAAGGAACTTTTTCAGTGTCAGAGTAGTTAACGGATGGAAAGCATTAGGCAGTGATGTGGTGGAGGCTGACTCCATACACAGTTTCAAATGTAGATATGATAGAGCCCAGTAGGCTCAGGAATCTGTACACCAGTTGATTGACAGTTGAGAGGTGAGACCAAAGAACCAAAGCTCAACCCCCGCAAGCACAAATAGGTGAGTACACACACACACACACACACACACACACACACACACACACACACACACACACACACACACACACACACACACAGGAAGCAGCCCGTAACAGCTGTTTAAATCCCAGGTACCAATTTACTGGTAGGTAACAAGAACAACAGGGTGAAAGAAACTGCCCAGTTTCGTTTCTGCCATCACCGGAGGATCGAACACGGACGCTAGGATCACGAGTTGAGAGCGCTGTCTACTCAGCTGTCAGGCCCCGTAGTGCGTGTACTCGTCAAAAACATAATTTGGGAGAGGATAGGGAAAGGTTCCTGGGTTGGGGAGTTGGTGTGGGGTTAGTCACTTGGTGGCCTTGGACCTGTGGGGGAGGGGGGGCAGGGGCGGGGGGGTTGCCAGTTATGAATTTAATGATTGAATTTGTTAAGATAGGGTATTTATGTAAACGACGTTGTGAAGAGATAGTAACAAAAGTGTTCCTGACTGCTGTAAAGTAGTGAGTAATTGACTTGTATGTTAGGAAAATAAATGCTTACTAGAAAATTACCTTTTCTTTGAAAAAGTTTTTTTGCAAAATAAGTACAAGTTATTTTGTAAACAAAATATGATTATTTTCCTTTAATAAACACACATGAGCACAAATGGTCCTCGGGAGTCAGAGAGGTTGAGAATGAACAGCAAAATAGTAACAAAAAATGAGACAATGATGGGATACTATGTAATTCAAACATAAACCTGGAAAGTATGTAAATTACAGTACCACTAAACACGCGTACACGTACATATGTCAATCAATTTACATAAATAAACATTCACTAATATGTTCCTTTAACAATGGACACATAGATAATTACCATACACGTGTCAGTCCAATTGCAGGTACACATAGACATACATAGCTGCACTTGTCTGTCGCTCCTGAAAATAGTAAACATGTAACAAAAAATGTGACAATGATGGGACACTATGTCATTCAAACGTACACACGCTAACATTATAAATTGCAGTAACACTAAACACACGTACATGTATATATGTCATTCAATTTACATAAAAAAACGTTCACTAATATGTTCCTTTTACAATTAACATACAGATAATCACCGTACACATGTCAGTCCAATTGCAGGTACACATAAAAACACATAACTGCACTTGTCTGCCGCTCCTGACAATAGTATACATAGGTATACACACAAAACAGTCCTTTATCAACTAATGTATGTGTGTGTGTGTGTGTATTTATTCCTTGTATTTACTATTTTTGTCTGCAAAATCGAGTTATTAGCTCTTGGACCCCGCCTTTCTAACAAATGTGTTTTTCCTCTTTTATATCAACTACCTTGAAGTTACCTTGAGGTGCTTCCGGGGCTTAGCGTCCCCGCAGCCCGGTCGTCGACCAGGCCTCCTGGTTGCCGGACTGATCAACCAGGCTGTTGGACGCGTCTGCTCGCAGCCTGACGTACGAGTCACAGCCTGGTTGATCAGGTATCCTTTGGAGGTTTATTTATAAACTACATTTATTTCTCACTAACACACACACACACACACACGCACACACACACACACACACAGTGGAAACAGGAGGCCAGACACAGGATACAGAATAGGAGATGAAGAACTTAATGACACGGACTGAGAGAAAGATCTAGGAGTTGATATCACACCAAACCTGTCTCCTGAAGCCCACATAAAAAGAATAACGTCTGCGGCATATGCGGGACTGCCTAACATCAGAACAGCCTTCAGGAACCTGTGTAAGGAATCATTCAGAATCTTGTACACCACATATGTAAGACCAATCCTGGAGTATGCGGCCCCAGCATGGAGCCCGTATCTTGTCAAGCACAAGATGAAGCAGTAAAAAGTCCAAAGGTATGCCACTAGACTAGTCCCAGAACTAAGAGGCATACGTTACGAGGAAAGGCTGCGGGAAAAGCACCTTGCGACACTGAAAGACAGAAGAGTAAGGGGAGACATGATCACAACCTACACAATCCTCAGAGGAATCGACCGCATAAACAAGGATAAACTATTCAACACTGGTGGGACGCAAACAAGGGGACACAGATGGAAACTGAGTACTCACATGAGCCACAGAGACGTTAGAAGGAACTTTTTCAGTGTCAGAGTAGTTAACGGATGGAAAGCATTAGGCAGTGATGTGGTGGAGGCTGACTCCATACACAGTTTCAAATGTAGATATGATAGAGCCCAGTAGGCTCAGGAATCTGTACACCAGTTGATTGACAGTTGAGAGGTGAGACCAAAGAACCAAAGCTCAACCCCCGCAAGCACAAATAGGTGAGTACACACACACACACACACACACACACACACACACACACACACACACACAGGAAGCAGCCCGTAACAGCTGTTTACGTCCCAGGTACCAATTTACTGGTAGGTAACAAGAACAACAGGGTGAAAGAAACTGCCCAGTTTCGTTTCTTCCATCACCGGAGGATCGAACACGGACGCTAGGATCACGAGTTGAGAGCGCTGTCTACTCAGCTGTCAGGCCCCGTAGTGCGTGTACTCGTCAAAAACATAATTTGGGAGAGGATAGGGAAAGGAATGATGCTTCCTGGGTTGGGGAGTTGGTGTGGGGTTAGTCACTTGGTGGCCTTGGACCTGTGGGGGAGGGGGGGCAGGGGCGGGGGGGTTGCCAGTTATGAATTTAATGATTGAATTTGTTAAGATAGGGTATTTATGTAAAAGACGTTGTGAAGAGATAGTAACAAAAGTGTTCCTGACTGCTGTAAGGTAGTGAGTAATTGACTTGTATGTTAGGAAAATAAATGCTTACTAGAAAATTACCTTTTCTTTGAAATTTTTTTTTGCAAAATAAGTACAAGTTATTTTGTAAACAAAATATGATTATTTTCCTTTAATAAACACACATGAGCACAAATGGTCCTCGGGAGTCAGAGAGATTGAGAATGAACAGCAAAATAGTAACAAAAAATGAGACAATGATGGGATACTATGTAATTCAAACATAAACCTGGAAAGTATGTAAATTACAGTACCACTAAACACGCGTACACGTACATATGTCAATCAATTTACATAAATAAACATTCACTAATATGTTCCTTTAACAATGGACACATAGATAATTACCATACACGTGTCAGTCCAATTGCAGGTACACATAGACATACATAGCTGCACTTGTCTGTCGCTCCTGAAAATAGTAAACATGTAACAAATAATGTGACAATGATGGGACACTATGTCATTCAAACGTACACACGCTAACATTATAAATTGCAGTAACACTAAACACACGTACATGTATATATGTCATTCAATTTACATAAAAAAAACGTTCACTAATATGTTCCTTTTACAATTAACATACAGATAATTACCGTACACATGTCAGTCCAATTGCAGGTACACATAAAAACACATGGCTGCACTTGTCTGCCGCTCCTGACAATAGTATACATAGGTATACACACAAAACAGTCCTTTATCAACTAATGTATGTGTGTGTGTGTGTGTATTTATTCCTTGTATTTACTATTTTTGTCTGCAAAATCGAGTTATTAGCTCTTGGACCCCGCCTTTCTAACAAATGTATTTTTCCTCTTTTATATCAACTACCTTGAGGCTACCTTGAGGTGCTTCCGGGGCTTAGCGTCCCCGCAGCCCGGTCGTCGACCAGGCCTCCTGGTTGCCGGACTGATCAACCAGGCTGTTGGACGCGTCTGCTCGCAGCCTGACGTACGAGTCACAGCCTGGTTGATCAGGTATCCTTTGGAGGTTTATTTATAAACTACATTTATTTCTCACTAACACACACACACACACACACGCACACACACACACACACACAGTGGAAACAGGAGGCCAGGACACAGGATACAGAATAGGAGATGAAGAACTTAATGACACGGACTGAGAGAAAGATCTAGGAGTTGATATCACACCAAACCTGTCTCCTGAAGCCCACATAAAAAGAATAACGTCTGCGGCATATGCGGGACTGCCTAACATCAGAACAGCCTTCAGGAACCTGTGTAAGGAATCATTCAGAATCTTGTACACCACATATGTAAGACCAATCCTGGAGTATGCGGCCCCAGCATGGAGCCCGTATCTTGTCAAGCACAAGATGAAGCAGTAAAAAGTCCAAAGGTATGCCACTAGACTAGTCCCAGAACTAAGAGGCATACGTTACGAGGAAAGGCTGCGGGAAAAGCACCTTGCGACACTGAAAGACAGAAGAGTAAGGGGAGACATGATCACAACCTACACAATCCTCAGAGAAATCGACCGCATAAACAAGGATAAACTATTCAACACTGGTGGGACGCAAACAAGGGGACACAGATGGAAACTGAGTACTCACATGGGCCACAGAGACGTTAGAAGGAACTTTTTCAGTGTCAGAGTAGTTAACGGATGGAAAGCATTAGGCAGTGATGTGGTGGAGGCTGACTCCATACACAGTTTCAAATGTAGATATGATAGAGCCCAGTAGGCTCAGGAATCTGTACACCAGTTGATTGACAGTTGAGAGGTGAGACCAAAGAACCAAAGCTCAACCCCCGCAAGCACAAATAGGTGAGTACACACACACACACACACACACACACACACACACACACACACACACACACACACACACACACACACACACACACACACACACACACACACACACAGAGGAAGCAGCCCGTAACAGCTGTTTACGTCCCAGGTACCAATTTACTGGTAGGTAACAAGAACAACAGGGTGAAAGAAACTGCCCAGTTTCGTTTCTGCCATCACCGGAGGATCGAACACGGACGCTAGGATCACGAGTTGAGAGCGCTGTCTACTCAGCTGTCAGGCCCCGTAGTGCGTGTACTCGTCAAAAACATAATTTGGGAGAGGATAGGGAAAGGAATGATGCTTCCTGGGTTGGGGAGTTGGTGTGGGGTTAGTCACTTGGTGGCCTTGGACCTGTGGGGGAGGGGGGGCAGGGGCGGGGGGGTTGCCAGTTATGAATTTAATGATTGAATTTGTTAAGATAGGGTATTTATGTAAAAGACGTTGTGAAGAGATAGTAACAAAAGTGTTCCTGACTGCTGTAAGGTAGTGAGTAATTGACTTGTATGTTAGGAAAATAAATGCTTACTAGAAAATTACCTTTTCTTTGAAATTTTTTTTTGCAAAATAAGTACAAGTTATTTTGTAAACAAAATATGATTATTTTCCTTTAATAAACACACATGAGCACAAATGGTCCTCGGGAGTCAGAGAGATTGAGAATGAACAGCAAAATAGTAACAAAAATGAGACAATGATGGGATACTATGTAATTCAAACATAAACCTGGAAAGTATGTAAATTACAGTACCACTAAACACGCGTACACGTACATATGTCAATCAATTTACATAAATAAACATTCACTAATATGTTCCTTTAACAATGGACACATAGATAATTACCATACACGTGTCAGTCCAATTGCAGGTACACATAGACACACATAGCTGCACTTGTCTGTCGCTCCTGACAATAGTAAACATGTAACAAAAAATGTGACAATGGTGGGACACTATGTCATTCAAACGTACACACGCTAACATTATAAATTGCAGTAACACTAAACACACGTACATGTATATATGTCATTCAATTTACATAAAAAAACGTTCACTAATATGTTCCTTTTACAATTAACATACAGATAATTACCGTACACATGTCAGTCCAATTGCAGGTACACATAAAAACACATAGCTGCACTTGTCTGCCGCTCCTGACAATAGTATACATAGGTATACACACAAAACAGTCCTTTATCAACTAATGTATGTGTGTGTGTGTGTGTATTTATTCCTTGTATTTACTATTTTTGTCTGCAAAATCGAGTTATTAGCTCTTGGACCCCGCCTTTCTAACAAATGTATTTTTCCTCTTTTATATCAACTACCTTGAGGCTACCTTGAGGTGCTTCCGGGGCTTAGCGTCCCCGCAGCCCGGTCGTCGACCAGGCCTCCTGGTTGCCGGACTGATCAACCAGGCTGTTGGACGCGGCTGCTCGCAGCCTGACGTACGAGTCACAGCCTGGTTGATCAGGTATCCTTTGGAGGTTTATTTATAAACTACATTTATTTCTCACTAACACACACACACACACACACGCACCACACACACACACACACACAGTGGAAACAAGAGGCCAGACACAGGATACAGAATAGGAGATGAAGAACTTAATGACACGGACTGAGAGAAAGATCTAGGAGTTGATATCACACCAAACCTGTCTCCTGAAGCCCACATAAAAAGAATAACGTCTGCGGCATATGCGGGACTGCCTAACATCAGAACAGCCTTCAGGAACCTGTGTAAGGAATCATTCAGAATCTTGTACACCACATATGTAAGACCAATCCTGGAGTATGCGGCCCCAGCATGGAGCCCGTATCTTGTCAAACACAAGATGAAGCAGGGAAAAAGTCCAAAGGTATGCCACTAGACTAGTCCCAGAACTAAGAGGCATACGTTACGAGGAAAGGCTGCGGGAAAAGCACCTTGCGACACTGGAAGACAGAAGAGTAAGGGGAGACATGATCACAACCTACACAATCCTCAGAGGAATCGATCGCGTAAACAAGGATAAACTATTCAACACTGGTGGGACGCAAACAAGGGGGACACAGATGGAAACTGAGTACTCACATGAGCCACAGAGACGTTAGAAGGAACTTTTTCAGTGTCAGAGTAGTTAACGGATGGAAAGCATTAGGCAGTGATGTGGTGGAGGCTGACTCCATACACAGTTTTCAAATGTAGATATGATAGAACCCAGTAGGCTCAGGAATCTGTACACCAGTTGATTGACAGTGAGAGGTGAGACCAAAGAACCAAAGCTCAACCCCCGCAAGCACAAATAGGTGAGTACACACACACACACACACACACACACACACACACACACACACACACACACAGGAAGCAGCCCGTAACAGCTGTTTAAATCCCAGGTACCAATTTACTAGTAGGTAAGAAGAACAACAGGGTGAAAGAAACTGCCCAGTTTCGTTTCTGCCATCACCGGAGGATCGAACACGGACGCTAGGATCACGAGTTGAGAGCGCTGTCTACTCAGCTGTCAGGCCCCGTAGTGCGTGTACTCGTCAAAAACATAATTTGGGAGAGGATAGGGAAAGGAATGATGCTTCCTGGGTTGGGGAGTTGGTGTGGGGTTAGTCACTTGGTGGCCTTGGACCTGTGGGGGAGGGGGGCAGGGGCGGGGGGGTT
>NW_027189240.1:367224-393782 GCF_040958095.1 Procambarus clarkii
AGGTGCTTCCGGGGCTTAGCGTCCCCGCAGCCCGGTCGTCGACCAGGCCTCCTGGTTGCCGGACTGATCAACCAGGCTGTTGGACGCGGCTGCTCGCAGCCTGACGTACGAGTCACAGCCTGGTTGATCAGGTATCCTTTGGAGGTTTATTTATAAACTACATTTATTTCTCACTAACACACACACACACACACACACACAGTGGAAACAGGAGGCCAGACACAGGATACAGAATAGGAGATGAAGAACTTAATGACACGGACTGAGAGAAAGATCTAGGAGTTGATATCACACCAAACCTGTCTCCTGAAGCCCACATAAAAAGAATAACGTCTGCGGCATATGCGGGACTGCCTAACATCAGAACAGCCTTCAGGAACCTGTGTAAGGAATCATTCAGAATCTTGTACACCACATATGTAAGACCAATCCTGGAGTATGCGGCCCCAGCATGGAGCCCGTATCTTGTCAAGCACAAGATGAAGCAGGAAAAAGTCCAAAGGTATGCCACTAGACTAGTCCCAGAACTAAGAGGCATACGTTACGAGGAAAGGCTGCGGGAAAAGCACCTTGCGACACTGGAAGACAGAAGAGTAAGGGGAGACATGATCACAACCTACACAACCCTCAGAGGAATCGACCGCGTAAACAAGGATAAACTATTCAACACTGGTGGGTCGCAAACAAGGGGACACAGATGGAAACTGAGTACTCACATGAGCCACAGAGACGTTAGAAGGAACTTTTTCAGTGTCAGAGTAGTTAACGGATGGAAAGCATTAGGCAGTGATGTGGTGGAGGCTGACTCCATACACAGTTTCAAATGTAGATATGATAGAGCCCAGTAGGCTCAGGAATCTGTACACCAGTTGATTGACAGCTGAGAGGTGAGACCAAAGAAACAAAGCTCAACCCCCGCAAGCACAAATAGGTGAGTACACACACACACACACACACACACACACACACACACACACACACACACACACACACACACACACACACACACACACAGGAAGCAGCCCGTAACAGCTGTTTAAATCCCAGGTACCAATTTACTGGTAGGTAACAAGAACAACAGGGTGAAAGAAACTGCCCAGTTTCGTTTCTGCCATCACCGGAGGATCGATCACGGACGCTAGGATTACGAGTTGAGAGCGCTGTCTACTCAGCTGTCAGGCCCCGTAGTGCGTGTACTCGTCAAAAACATAATTTGGGAGAGGATAGGGAAAGGAATGATGCTTCCTGGGTTGGGGAGTTGGTGTGGGGTTAGTCACTTGGTGGCCTTGGACCTGTGGGGGAGGGGGGGCAGGGGCGGGGGGGTTGCCAGTTATGAATTTAATGATTGAATTTGTTAAGATAGGGTATTTATGTAAAAGACGTTGTGAAGAGATAGTAACAAAAGTGTTCCTGACTGCTGTAAGGTAGTGAGTAATTGACTTGTATGTTAGGAAAATAAATGCTTACTAGAAAATTACCTTTTCTTTGAAAAAGTTTTTTTGCAAAATAAGTACAAGTTATTTTGTAAACAAAATATGATTATTTTCCTTTAATAAACACACATGAGCACAAATGGTCCTCGGGAGTCAGAGAGATTGAGAATGAACAGCAAAATAGTAACAAAAAATGAGACAATGATGGGATACTATGGAATTCAAACATAAACCTGGAGAGTATGTAAATTTCAGTACCACTAAACACGCGTACACGTACATATGTCAATCAATTTACATAAATAAACATTCACTAATATGTTCCTTTAACAATGGACACATAGATAATTACCATACACGTGTCAGTCCAATTGCAGGTACACATAGACACACATAGCTGCACTTGTCTGTCGCTCCTGACAATAGTAAACATGTAACAAAAAATGTGACAATGATGGGACACTATGTCATTCAAACGTACACACGCTAACATTATAAATACAGTAACACTAAACACACGTACATGTATATATGTCATTCAATTTACATAAAAAAACGTTCACTAATATGTTCCTTTTACAATTAACACACAGATAATTACCGTACACATGTCAGTCCAATTGCAGATACACATAAAAACACATAGCTGCACTTGTCTGCCGCTCCTGACAATAGTATACATAGGTATACACACAAAACAGTCCTTTATCAACTAATGTATGTGTGTGTGTGTGTGTGTATTTATTCCTTGTATTTACTATTTTTGTCTGCAAAATCGAGTTATTAGCTCTTGGACCCCGCCTTTCTAACAAATGTATTTTTCCTCTTTTATATCAACTACCTTGAGGTTACCTTGAGGTGCTTCCGGGGCTTAGCGTCCCCGCAGCCCGGTCGTCGACCAGGCCTCCTGGTTGCCGGACTGATCAACCAGGCTGTTGGACGCGGCTGCTCGCAGCCTGACGTACGAGTCACAGCCTGGTTGATCAGGTATCCTTTGGAGGTTTATTTATAAACTACATTTATTTCTCACTAACACACACACACACACACACGCACACACACACACACACATACAGTGGAAACAGGAGGCCAGACAGAGGATACAGAATAGGAGGTGAAGAACCTAATGACACGGACTGAGAGAAAGATCTAGGAGTTGATATCACACCAAACCTGTCTCCTGAAGCCCACATAAAAAGAATAACGTCTGCGGCATATGCGGGACTGCCTAACATCAGAACAGCCTTCAGGAACCTGTGTAAGGAATCATTCAGAATCTTGTACACCACATATGTAAGACCAATCCTGGAGTATGCGGCTCCAGCATGGAGCCCGTATCTTGTCAAGCACAAGATGAAGCAGGAAAAAGTCCAAAGGTATGCCACTAGACTAGTCCCAGAACTAAGAGGCATACGTTACGAGGAAAGGCTGCGGGAAAAGCACCTTGCGACACTGGAAGACAGAAGAGTATGGGGAGACATGATCACAACCTACACAACCCTCAGAGGAATCGACAGCGTAAACAAGGGTAAACTATTCAACACTGGTGGGACGCAAACAAGGGGACACAGATGGAAACTGAGTACTCACATGAGCCACAGAGACGTTAGAAGGAACTTTTTCAGTGTCAGAGTAGTTAACGGATGGAAAGCATTAGGCAGTGATGTGGTGGAGGCTGACTCCATACACAGTTTCAAATGTAGATATGATAGAGCCCAGTAGGCTCAGGAATCTGTACACCAGTTGATTGACAGTTGAGAGGTGAGACCAAAGAAACAAAGCTCAACCCCCGCAAGCACAAATAGGTGAGTACACACACACACACACACACACACACACACACACACACACACACACACACACAGGAAGCAGCCCGTAACAGCTGTTTAAATCCCAGGTACCAATTTACTGGTAGGTAACAAGAACAACAGGGTGAAAGAAACTGCCCAGTTTCGTTTCTGCCATCACCGGAGGATCGAACACGGACGCTAGGATCACGAGTTGAGAGCGCTGTCTACTCAGCTGTCAGGCCCCGTAGTGCGTGTACTCGTCAAAAACACAATTTGGGAGAGGATAGGGAAAGGAATGATGCTTCCTGGGTTGGGGAGTTGGTGTGGGGTTAGTCACTTGGTGGCCTTGGACCTGTGGGGGAGGGGGGGCAGGGGCGGGGGGGGTTGCCAGTTATGAATTTAATGATTGAATTTGTTAAGATAGGGTATTTATGTAAAAGACGTTGTGAAGAGATAGTAACAAAAGTGTTCCTGACTGCTGTAAGGTAGTGAGTAATTGACTTGTATGTTAGGAAAATAAATGCTTACTAGAAAATTACCTTTTCTTTGAAAAAGTTTTTTTTGCAAAATAAGTACAAGTTATTTTGTAAACAAAATATGATTATTTTTCTTTAATAAACACACATGAGCACAAATGGTCCTCGGGAGTCAGAGAGATTGAGAATGAACAGCAAAATAGTAACAAAAAATGAGACAATGATGGGATACTATGGAATTCAAACATAAACCTGGAAAGTATGTAAATTACAGTACCACTAAACACGCGTACACGTACATATGTCAATCAATTTACATAAATAAACATTCACTAATATGTTCCTTTAACAATGGACACATAGATAATTACCATACACGTGTCAGTCCAATTGCAGGTACACATAGACACACATAGCTGCACTTGTCTGTCGCTCCTGACAATAGTAAACATGTAACAAAAAATGTGACAATGATGGGACACTATGTCATTCAAACGTACACACGCTAACATTATAAATTGCAGTAACACTAAACACACGTACATGTATATATGTCATTCAATTTACATAAAAAAACGTTCACTAATATGTTCCTTTTACAATTAACACACAGATAATTACCGTACACATGTCAGTCCAATTGCAGGTACACATAAAAACACATAGCTGCACTTGTCTGCCGCTCCTGACAATAGTATACATAGGTATACACACAAAACAGTCCTTTATCAACTATTGTATGTGTGTGTGTGTGTGTATTTATTCCTTGTATTTACTATTTTTGTCTGCAAAATCGAGTTATTAGCTCTTGGACCCCGCCTTTCTAACAAATGTATTTTTCCTCTTTTATATCAACTACCTTGAGGTTACCTTGAGGTGCTTCCGGGGCTTAGCGTCCCCGCAGCCCGGTCGTCGACCAGGCCTCCTGGTTGCCGGACTGATCAACCAGGCTGTTGGACGCGGCTGCTCGCAGCCTGACGTACGAGTCACAGCCTGGTTGATCAGGTATCCTTTGGAGGTTTATTTATAAACTACATTTATTTCTCACTAACACACACACACACACACACACACAGTGGAAACAGGAGGCCAGACACAGGATACAGAATAGGAGATGAAGAACTTAATGACACGGACTGAGAGAAAGATCTAGGAGTTGATATCACACCAAACCTGTCTCCTGAAGCCCACATAAAAAGAATAACGTCTGCGGCATATGCGGGACTGCCTAACATCAGAACAGCCTTCAGGAACCTGTGTAAGGAATCATTCAGAATCTTGTACACCACATATGTAAGACCAATCCTGGAGTATGCGGCCCCAGCATGGAGCCCGTATCTTGTCAAGCACAAGATGAAGCAGGAAAAAGTCCAAAGGTATGCCACTAGACTAGTCCCAGAACTAAGAGGCATACGTTACGAGGAAAGGCTGCGGGAAAAGCACCTTGCGACACTGGAAGACAGAGGAGTAAGGGGAGACATGATCACAACCTACACAACCCTCAGAGGAATCGACCGCGTAAACAAGGATAAACTATTCAACACTGGTGGGTCGCAAACAAGGGGACACAGATGGAAACTGAGTACTCATATGAGCCACAGAGACGTTAGAAGGAACTTTTTCAGTGTCAGAGTAGTTAACGGATGGAAAGCATTAGGCAGTGATGTGGTGGAGGCTGACTCCATACACAGTTTCAAATGTAGATATGATAGAGCCCAGTAGGCTCAGGAATCTGTACACCAGTTGATTGACAGTTGAGAGGTGAGACCAAAGAAACAAAGCTCAACCCCCGCAAGCACAAATAGGTGAGTACACAAACACACACACACACACACACACACACACACACACACACACACACACACACACACACACACACAGGAAGCAGCCCGTAACAGCTGTTTAAATCCCAGGTACCAATTTACTGGTAGGTAACAAGAACAACAGGGTGAAAGAAACTGCCCAGTTTCGTTTCTGCCATCACCGGAGGATCGATCACGGACGCTAGGATTACGAGTTGAGAGCGCTGTCTACTCAGCTGTCAGGCCCCGTAGTGCGTGTACTCGTCAAAAACATAATTTGGGAGAGGATAGGGAAAGGAATGATGCTTCCTGGGTTGGGGAGTTGGTGTGGGGTTAGTCACTTGGTGGCCTTGGACCTGTGGGGGAGGGGGGGCAGGGGCGGGGGGGTTGCCAGTTATGAATTTAATGATTGAATTTGTTAAGATAGGGTATTTATGTAAAAGTCGTTGTGAAGAGATAGTAACAAAAGTGTTCCTGACTGCTGTAAGGTAGTGAGTAATTGACTTGTATGTTAGGAAAATAAATGCTTACTAGAAAATTACCTTTTCTTTGAAAAAGTTTTTTTGCAAAATAAGTACAAGTTATTTTGTAAACAAAATATGATTATTTTCCTTTAGTAAACACACATGAGCACAAATGGTCCTCGGGAGTCAGAGAGATTGAGAATGAACAGCAAAATAGTAACAAAAAATGAGACAATGATGGGATACTATGGAATTCAAACATAAACCTGGAGAGTATGTAAATTACAGTACCACTAAACACGCGTACACGTACATATGTCAATCAATTTACATAAATAAACATTCACTAATATGTTCCTTTAACAATGGACACATAGATAATTACCATACACGTGTCAGTCCAATTGCAGGTACACATAGACACACATAGCTGCACTTGTCTGTCGCTCCTGACAATAGTAAACATGTAACAAAAAATGTGACAATGATGGGACACTATGTCATTCAAACGTACACACGCTAACATTATAAATTGCAGTAACACTAAACACACGTACATGTATATATTGTCACGTGGGGGTGGGCGGTCCGGGGCTCTGCTAACACTCGGCTGCTAGGGGCTCAAAGGGCCCAAATACTCAGCCCCTCCGACTCCCTGGATTCACCGGAGTCTCCTTGGTCACACAAGATAGGACCAACAATGCCCACCTCCGCAGGTCTTTGCTTCCACCACAAAGGGGTGCCACTGATTCACCCTGGAAGCCCTTCAGTCAACCACGGGGAAACTGCTGTTAACAGTTCCGGCCTAGACCCGTGGGGGAGTGAAGGAAGACTCAGGCTTACCTATAACCATAACCTCCCTGAGTCTTGCCTGCCAGACAAAAAAAGGTTGCAGGAACTCCTTTCCCGCCTGTCTTCTCTATCTTCCTCTTAGCAAGGTCGCCAGCTGGGTTATTATATCTGCACCCCAGCAATGCAGTTCAGTGGGTGTATCATATATCGTTTGTAGCCAGAAATGTATGCTCATAGAGAAAATCACAAATGGAGGCACACTCAAACACAGTAATAAAATGTGTGGATTTACTGACGCAAATTACATGAACACACACACACAATCACAAGTAATACATGAATATGGGAATATGGATAATAAGTCTGGAGATCGTCAGCCTCTTCTTCCACGACCTCCAACACTCCTTCAAATGGGCAGGAAGACCGGAGTCTCACACTCTCACAGGAGGGCCTCTTCACCACGTCGGCACCTCTTCTTCCCTGTCCTGCCATCCATACACACTGTCCTCTCTGACAGTCCTGGACACAAGCTGCTTTGCAGCCTACTCTACTATTAAAGTAATAAAGTCTTGCTGCCACATACACAAGTAAATATTGTGGCCTAACTAGCCTACTCATACAAGGGGTAATGGGAGGGAAAAATGATCTACCTTACACTCCTGGCTCACGACGCCTGTCCCTCGATGGTGTGAGGTTCCCACGCTTCCTTGGGTCGATCCTCGACGATCCAGGACGTTCCACAGGTCCTCAGGTGTCGTGAAGCCTTCGCGTCGTCGCCGTTCCAATCCCTGAGATTCAGCTGCCCCAATCCTGGTTCATCGATGGGCGCTGAGCTAATCACTATTTTTTTTTTCCACACTCGCCTCTCCCACAGGGCGTCACTCCTTGTCCTAGGCACGGTGTCGTCCTTCCAAGATTCTCAGTGGATGTGACCCCAGTCACAGCTAGCTTGCTCGCCCACCTTCCAGACCTCAACGTCCAGCCAGCGGCGCCGCCCAGCGTCGTCGCCGACTATTTTCCAAGTTTGGGCACTTCTCTGCTCACTGAACTTGGTTCCTCTTTTGCTTCCCAGAAGCGCAGGGTCTCCAATAACGGTGGTAGGCTGCGCAGGCCAGCTCAATCCACTGAACAAGGCTTGCAGAGCCTCCAATCCCTGAGAGCAGACCGAGGCGCGTCCTGTCGCTTCCACGGTCAGTACAACTCTGACGTTGGCGCCGCCCGGGGCACTCGGTGACGTCATGGCGGGCCCTGATTTGTCGCCCGCGACCTACGTCGGCCAATCCGCGATCGGCTTGTCTCCCTTCCAAAAGGTCATATCTGCCGTAGGGGATACTGTTTCATTTTATAACAGGGCGCCAATTTTCCTTTATTTACAACTTATAATATAACCTCCTTCCATTAAATGGCAGCCGGTTTGGTCGCCACATATATCATTAGACTCCCTGAACCTCAGAGAATCAGTAGGGAGAGCTGATATGACTCTTTAAGCCGGCAAACGAAAGAAATAGGAGAGGGCACCGTAACATACCCCTCCCCTTAAAATAAGAGTCATATCGGAAGAGCAGCACTCAAGAGGGCAATCTATACTCTTGCTCCCTCCGTTCCTGAAGTGTCACTCCTCCAGTTGGTGACGTGGCTCGTACCACCTTGCCAGTCACTTGCCTCATTGTATCTCCACCTCGCATAGTACCGGGTGTGATGGGTGTTCCCTGAACACCTACAAGAAATCCTCTCTCCGTGGCTACGAGTGTACTCCCACGGCTCGTTACCACTGTAAGATTCAGTGCATGCAGCGCCTCCACCGCGTCGTGCACTCCGAGATAGTCTTGCATTTCCATTGCGTCCTACAGGTACTCCATGTTTCCTCCCATGATCTCCTCTTCGCCAATCTTCTCTCTTCTCGGTTCCTCTTCTCCCGTAGGTGCGTTGTCTCCTCACAGTGGCACTTGTAACCTGTACTCCATCCAGCAGCTCCCTCTCTTCCACACTAGGCTTTTGCGATGGCCCAATGCCCCTCTGGTTAGGCTGGCGCCTACCCTGGGTGTACCTATTCCCTGCTTTCTTCGTATTGCCTTTCCTATACCACTCGCTCCTTCGTTCCCGACGAACATCTTCACTCCTCCATGAGATTTTCTTCCCTGCAGACGTCTTCTTCGGTGCGTGGTTGGGCTCTTCCACCTCCCTGTGGCTCACCTCACCACGGTGGTTCATCTTGCACCTACCACTATTCATCTGGCCGGCATAGGGTGCACTGCGTCGTGGCTCCTCCACTCTGCCCCTCACTGCCGTTCGCTCATCCACTGAGCTTACTTTATTCACGTTTCTGTATGGAGGGAGTGCGGTCTGCAGCCTCTTCACCGCCCCAGGCGTTTGTACAGCTGCTCCTCGCCACTCCTCCACACGCATCATCAGGCTTAGTCGGAGGTCCCCGTCGGGGTTTTCCACAACCTCCGACGACCTCTCTGCACTCTCGCCCTCGTTGTCGTCGTCTCTGGCGACGTTTTCCCTGGCGAAGTCGGCTTCCTCACCACCATCTGGAACGACCGATACCTCACCTGGCAGGGTTGTACCGCTGCTTGCAACATAGGCACTCCTGGCCCAATCGGGTTGTATCCTGCCTCCTCCGAGGTCATTACCCAGCACCATCTGTACATGCTCTAGGGGTAACTTAGGGGCTACAGCTACTATAGCTTTCTCGACTCCGCAGTCGGCAATCAGCTGTACTTCGTGAAGTGGCAACCTGTATTCCTCCCCCACACTGCGTATCCTCACCACTCCCACAGGTGAATCATTAAATTCCTTGGGGAGAATACTCCTGGTCACCATACTTATGTCAGCACCCGTATCTCGAAGCACGGCCACCTCCACTGGGTCTGACTTTCCAAACTTCACGTTGGCCCCGAAAACGAAGGGATGTTCACCCAACTTCATTTCCCAACCATTCACGTTGGGTCCACTATAATATGGGGTGTGAACAAACACTCTCTCCTCTTCCAACATTAATCCTACATTCCTTTGGTGCTCCTCACACTCGCGGGAATAGTGTCCTCTCACACCACAGTTGTAGCATCGGCTGCCTCCCCTGGGCGGCCACTCGCTAGTCACTCTGGCGGTACCACTTGCAGATGTCCCCTGTGTCCTCCTTGGACTCCTTGTCGTCGTATCCGGGACTGCAGCACTTGCTCCCGAGTTAGGTCCACTGCTCACCGCTTGGGGCTTCCTCCCCGCGTCTCTTGAGCTCTTGAACCACGTTACTTCATCGGGCACACTACTCTTGGGAGAGTCCCCACCCGTCCTCGCTCCTCCTGAACTCCTAAGGTTCCCTCCCGATCTGGGGTAAGGCGAGTGTCTGGGCGGCCCCTCCCTCCTGATATGTAGTGCCTCCTCCAGCATGTCGGCTCGATCCGCCGCAGCCTTCAGGTCCTTAATACCTGCTTCTCTCACCCTTACTCGCAACTCAGGATGGAGCACCGACATGAACTTCTCCATCACTATCAGTCGTTTAACATCATCCACCGACTCCGCTTCCTCCGCCTTCAACCATCGTAGGAATTTCCGTTCCATATCCCTGGCGGTCTCGGCGTAAGTCTTTCCTGACGCTCTTGTACACTCTCTGAACCGCTTCCGGTACATCTCCGGAGTCAGCCGGAATGAGTGGAGAACCGCATTCTTAATCGCGTCATAACTAGTACACTCCTCTAGGTCCAGCATGTTATAGGCTTCCCGGGCCTCTCCAGTCAACCTGCCCTGGACCAGAGCAGCCCAATCATCTTCCGGCCACTCCTTCAGAGTCGCTATCCGTTCAAAGTGTTCGAAGAACGCCTCAGCTTCTTGTGGTTCGAACGTAGGTAAGTCACGTTCCCTTACCTTGAGGTCATCCCGCCGTGCAGGTAGTGAGGGCAGACCACGTTCAACGCGACGCATTTCGACTTCTTTCTTTGCCTTTATCTCCTCCAGTCGCAGTTGTCTCTCTCCTTCTTCTCGCTGCAGCCGAGCTTCTCGCTCCTCTCGCTGCAGCTGCAGCCGTGCTTCTCGCTCACCTCGCTGCAGCTCAGCTGCACGTTCCTCTCGCTGCAGCTCAGCTGCACGTTCCTCTCGCTGCAGCTCAGCCGCACGTTCCTCTCGCTGCAGCTCAGCCGCACGTTCCTCTCGCTGCAGCTCAGCCGCACGTTCCTCTCGCTGCATTTGCGCTTCTCTCTCCTCTCGTCGCAGCTGGGCTTCCAGTTGCATCTTCATTATTTCCAGTTGCAGGCTCCTCTTACTACAGCTGGACCTTCCACTGCTCCCATGTTCACTGTGAATTCCCTCCACTCTGGTAGGCGCTTGGGGAGGCCCTAGTCGGGACGGTTCACCTTGCGACGGCTCTCCTCGGGACAGCTCCTCTTGAGATGGCTCCTCTCCCGTCGCTTCCTCTCGAGCTGTGAGCTGTGCCATGATCTCTATCCTTCGCTCCGCTACCTTAGTCGTCCTCAACCTGATCCCAAAGTGGTTTGCCACTTGTTGGAGCTGGGCCTTGGTACACTCTTCCAAAATTCTCTCGTCCCTTGTGTCAATAAATTTCCTTACTTTGTCCTCCTCCATCTCTATATCATTGAGCATACACGACAGCACAGACAAGTTAGTAGGCACTAATTTCACCGTTTCAGTCCCTTAGCCGGTTGAGTAACAGTACCACCGAATTCACTGGCCACACTGTATTAGTACCCTGGCAACACTTGTCTTGAAATTTGGTCCACACTGTAGCTTGCTCCACGCTTCCTGGCGAGGTTCCCAGTTCTTGGCTACTGGGGTTCGAATCCTGGCAAGGTCGCCAGTTCTCTTGTCACGTGGGGGTGGGCGGTCCGGGGCTCTGCTAACACTCGGCTGCTAGGGGCTCAAAGGGCCCAAATACTCAGCCCCTCCGACTCCCTGGATTCACCGGAGTCTCCTTGGTCACACAAGATAGGACCAACAATGCCCACCTCCGCAGGTCTTTGCTTCCACCACAAAGGGGTGCCACTGATTCACCCTGGAAGCCCTTCAGTCAACCACGGGGAAACTGCTGTTAACAGTTCCGGCCTAGACCCGTGGGGGAGTGAAGGAAGACTCAGGCTTACCTATAACCATAACCTCCCTGAGTCTTGCCTGCCAGACAAAAAAAGGTTGCAGGAACTCCTTTCCCGCCTGTCTTCTCTATCTTCCTCTTAGCAAGGTCGCCAGCTGGGTTATTATATCTGCACCCCAGCAATGCAGTTCAGTGGGTGTATCATATATCGTTTGTAGCCAGAAATGTATGCTCATAGAGAAAATCACAAATGGAGGCACACTCAAACACAGTAATAAAATGTGTGGATTTACTGACGCAAATTACATGAACACACACACACAATCACAAGTAATACATGAATATGGGAATATGGATAATAAGTCTGGAGATCGTCAGCCTCTTCTTCCACGACCTCCAACACTCCTTCAAATGGGCAGGAAGACCGGAGTCTCACACTCTCACAGGAGGGCCTCTTCACCACGTCGGCACCTCTTCTTCCCTGTCCTGCCATCCATACACACTGTCCTCTCTGACAGTCCTGGACACAAGCTGCTTTGCAGCCTACTCTACTATTAAAGTAATAAAGTCTTGCTGCCACATACACAAGTAAATATTGTGGCCTAACTAGCCTACTCATACAAGGGGTAATGGGAGGGAAAAATGATCTACCTTACACTCCTGGCTCACGACGCCTGTCCCTCGATGGTGTGAGGTTCCCACGCTTCCTTGGGTCGATCCTCGACGATCCAGGACGTTCCACAGGTCCTCAGGTGTCGTGAAGCCTTCGCGTCGTCGCCGTTCCAATCCCTGAGATTCAGCTGCCCCAATCCTGGTTCATCGATGGGCGCTGAGCTAATCACTATTTTTTTTTTCCACACTCGCCTCTCCCACAGGGCGTCACTCCTTGTCCTAGGCACGGTGTCGTCCTTCCAAGATTCTCAGTGGATGTGACCCCAGTCACAGCTAGCTTGCTCGCCCACCTTCCAGACCTCAACGTCCAGCCAGCGGCGCCGCCCAGCGTCGTCGCCGACTATTTTCCAAGTTTGGGCACTTCTCTGCTCACTGAACTTGGTTCCTCTTTTGCTTCCCAGAAGCGCAGGGTCTCCAATAACGGTGGTAGGCTGCGCAGGCCAGCTCAATCCACTGAACAAGGCTTGCAGAGCCTCCAATCCCTGAGAGCAGACCGAGGCGCGTCCTGTCGCTTCCACGGTCAGTACAACTCTGACGTTGGCGCCGCCCGGGGCACTCGGTGACGTCATGGCGGGCCCTGATTTGTCGCCCGCGACCTACGTCGGCCAATCCGCGATCGGCTTGTCTCCCTTCCAAAAGGTCATATCTGCCGTAGGGGATACTGTTTCATTTTATAACAGGGCGCCAATTTTCCTTTATTTACAACTTATAATATAACCTCCTTCCATTAAATGGCAGCCGGTTTGGTCGCCACATATATCATTAGACTCCCTGAACCTCAGAGAATCAGTAGGGAGAGCTGATATGACTCTTTAAGCCGGCAAACGAAAGAAATAGGAGAGGGCACCGTAACATACCCCTCCCCTTAAAATAAGAGTCATATCGGAAGAGCAGCACTCAAGAGGGCAATCTATACTCTTGCTCCCTCCGTTCCTGAAGTGTCACTCCTCCAGTTGGTGACGTGGCTCGTACCACCTTGCCAGTCACTTGCCTCATTGTATCTCCACCTCGCATAGTACCGGGTGTGATGGGTGTTCCCTGAACACCTACAAGAAATCCTCTCTCCGTGGCTACGAGTGTACTCCCACGGCTCGTTACCACTGTAAGATTCAGTGCATGCAGCGCCTCCACCGCGTCGTGCACTCCGAGATAGTCTTGCATTTCCATTGCGTCCTACAGGTACTCCATGTTTCCTCCCATGATCTCCTCTTCGCCAATCTTCTCTCTTCTCGGTTCCTCTTCTCCCGTAGGTGCGTTGTCTCCTCACAGTGGCACTTGTAACCTGTACTCCATCCAGCAGCTCCCTCTCTTCCACACTAGGCTTTTGCGATGGCCCAATGCCCCTCTGGTTAGGCTGGCGCCTACCCTGGGTGTACCTATTCCCTGCTTTCTTCGTATTGCCTTTCCTATACCACTCGCTCCTTCGTTCCCGACGAACATCTTCACTCCTCCATGAGATTTTCTTCCCTGCAGACGTCTTCTTCGGTGCGTGGTTGGGCTCTTCCACCTCCCTGTGGCTCACCTCACCACGGTGGTTCATCTTGCACCTACCACTATTCATCTGGCCGGCATAGGGTGCACTGCGTCGTGGCTCCTCCACTCTGCCCCTCACTGCCGTTCGCTCATCCACTGAGCTTACTTTATTCACGTTTCTGTATGGAGGGAGTGCGGTCTGCAGCCTCTTCACCGCCCCAGGCGTTTGTACAGCTGCTCCTCGCCACTCCTCCACACGCATCATCAGGCTTAGTCGGAGGTCCCCGTCGGGGTTTTCCACAACCTCCGACGACCTCTCTGCACTCTCGCCCTCGTTGTCGTCGTCTCTGGCGACGTTTTCCCTGGCGAAGTCGGCTTCCTCACCACCATCTGGAACGACCGATACCTCACCTGGCAGGGTTGTACCGCTGCTTGCAACATAGGCACTCCTGGCCCAATCGGGTTGTATCCTGCCTCCTCCGAGGTCATTACCCAGCACCATCTGTACATGCTCTAGGGGTAACTTAGGGGCTACAGCTACTATAGCTTTCTCGACTCCGCAGTCGGCAATCAGCTGTACTTCGTGAAGTGGCAACCTGTATTCCTCCCCCACACTGCGTATCCTCACCACTCCCACAGGTGAATCATTAAATTCCTTGGGGAGAATACTCCTGGTCACCATACTTATGTCAGCACCCGTATCTCGAAGCACGGCCACCTCCACTGGGTCTGACTTTCCAAACTTCACGTTGGCCCCGAAAACGAAGGGATGTTCACCCAACTTCATTTCCCAACCATTCACGTTGGGTCCACTATAATATGGGGTGTGAACAAACACTCTCTCCTCTTCCAACATTAATCCTACATTCCTTTGGTGCTCCTCACACTCGCGGGAATAGTGTCCTCTCACACCACAGTTGTAGCATCGGCTGCCTCCCCTGGGCGGCCACTCGCTAGTCACTCTGGCGGTACCACTTGCAGATGTCCCCTGTGTCCTCCTTGGACTCCTTGTCGTCGTATCCGGGACTGCAGCACTTGCTCCCGAGTTAGGTCCACTGCTCACCGCTTGGGGCTTCCTCCCCGCGTCTCTTGAGCTCTTGAACCACGTTACTTCATCGGGCACACTACTCTTGGGAGAGTCCCCACCCGTCCTCGCTCCTCCTGAACTCCTAAGGTTCCCTCCCGATCTGGGGTAAGGCGAGTGTCTGGGCGGCCCCTCCCTCCTGATATGTAGTGCCTCCTCCAGCATGTCGGCTCGATCCGCCGCAGCCTTCAGGTCCTTAATACCTGCTTCTCTCACCCTTACTCGCAACTCAGGATGGAGCACCGACATGAACTTCTCCATCACTATCAGTCGTTTAACATCATCCACCGACTCCGCTTCCTCCGCCTTCAACCATCGTAGGAATTTCCGTTCCATATCCCTGGCGGTCTCGGCGTAAGTCTTTCCTGACGCTCTTGTACACTCTCTGAACCGCTTCCGGTACATCTCCGGAGTCAGCCGGAATGAGTGGAGAACCGCATTCTTAATCGCGTCATAACTAGTACACTCCTCTAGGTCCAGCATGTTATAGGCTTCCCGGGCCTCTCCAGTCAACCTGCCCTGGACCAGAGCAGCCCAATCATCTTCCGGCCACTCCTTCAGAGTCGCTATCCGTTCAAAGTGTTCGAAGAACGCCTCAGCTTCTTGTGGTTCGAACGTAGGTAAGTCACGTTCCCTTACCTTGAGGTCATCCCGCCGTGCAGGTAGTGAGGGCAGACCACGTTCAACGCGACGCATTTCGACTTCTTTCTTTGCCTTTATCTCCTCCAGTCGCAGTTGTCTCTCTCCTTCTTCTCGCTGCAGCCGAGCTTCTCGCTCCTCTCGCTGCAGCTGCAGCCGTGCTTCTCGCTCACCTCGCTGCAGCTCAGCTGCACGTTCCTCTCGCTGCAGCTCAGCTGCACGTTCCTCTCGCTGCAGCTCAGCCGCACGTTCCTCTCGCTGCAGCTCAGCCGCACGTTCCTCTCGCTGCAGCTCAGCCGCACGTTCCTCTCGCTGCATTTGCGCTTCTCTCTCCTCTCGTCGCAGCTGGGCTTCCAGTTGCATCTTCATTATTTCCAGTTGCAGGCTCCTCTTACTACAGCTGGACCTTCCACTGCTCCCATGTTCACTGTGAATTCCCTCCACTCTGGTAGGCGCTTGGGGAGGCCCTAGTCGGGACGGTTCACCTTGCGACGGCTCTCCTCGGGACAGCTCCTCTTGAGATGGCTCCTCTCCCGTCGCTTCCTCTCGAGCTGTGAGCTGTGCCATGATCTCTATCCTTCGCTCCGCTACCTTAGTCGTCCTCAACCTGATCCCAAAGTGGTTTGCCACTTGTTGGAGCTGGGCCTTGGTACACTCTTCCAAAATTCTCTCGTCCCTTGTGTCAATAAATTTCCTTACTTTGTCCTCCTCCATCTCTATATCATTGAGCATACACGACAGCACAGACAAGTTAGTAGGCACTAATTTCACCGTTTCAGTCCCTTAGCCGGTTGAGTAACAGTACCACCGAATTCACTGGCCACACTGTATTAGTACCCTGGCAACACTTGTCTTGAAATTTGGTCCACACTGTAGCTTGCTCCACGCTTCCTGGCGAGGTTCCCAGTTCTTGGCTACTGGGGTTCGAATCCTGGCAAGGTCGCCAGTTCTCTTGTCACGTGGGGGTGGGCGGTCCGGGGCTCTGCTAACACTCGGCTGCTAGGGGCTCAAAGGGCCCAAATACTCAGCCCCTCCGACTCCCTGGATTCACCGGAGTCTCCTTGGTCACACAAGATAGGACCAACAATGCCCACCTCCGCAGGTCTTTGCTTCCACCACAAAGGGGTGCCACTGATTCACCCTGGAAGCCCTTCAGTCAACCACGGGGAAACTGCTGTTAACAGTTCCGGCCTAGACCCGTGGGGGAGTGAAGGAAGACTCAGGCTTACCTATAACCATAACCTCCCTGAGTCTTGCCTGCCAGACAAAAAAAGGTTGCAGGAACTCCTTTCCCGCCTGTCTTCTCTATCTTCCTCTTAGCAAGGTCGCCAGCTGGGTTATTATATCTGCACCCCAGCAATGCAGTTCAGTGGGTGTATCATATATCGTTTGTAGCCAGAAATGTATGCTCATAGAGAAAATCACAAATGGAGGCACACTCAAACACAGTAATAAAATGTGTGGATTTACTGACGCAAATTACATGAACACACACACACAATCACAAGTAATACATGAATATGGGAATATGGATAATAAGTCTGGAGATCGTCAGCCTCTTCTTCCACGACCTCCAACACTCCTTCAAATGGGCAGGAAGACCGGAGTCTCACACTCTCACAGGAGGGCCTCTTCACCACGTCGGCACCTCTTCTTCCCTGTCCTGCCATCCATACACACTGTCCTCTCTGACAGTCCTGGACACAAGCTGCTTTGCAGCCTACTCTACTATTAAAGTAATAAAGTCTTGCTGCCACATACACAAGTAAATATTGTGGCCTAACTAGCCTACTCATACAAGGGGTAATGGGAGGGAAAAATGATCTACCTTACACTCCTGGCTCACGACGCCTGTCCCTCGATGGTGTGAGGTTCCCACGCTTCCTTGGGTCGATCCTCGACGATCCAGGACGTTCCACAGGTCCTCAGGTGTCGTGAAGCCTTCGCGTCGTCGCCGTTCCAATCCCTGAGATTCAGCTGCCCCAATCCTGGTTCATCGATGGGCGCTGAGCTAATCACTATTTTTTTTTTCCACACTCGCCTCTCCCACAGGGCGTCACTCCTTGTCCTAGGCACGGTGTCGTCCTTCCAAGATTCTCAGTGGATGTGACCCCAGTCACAGCTAGCTTGCTCGCCCACCTTCCAGACCTCAACGTCCAGCCAGCGGCGCCGCCCAGCGTCGTCGCCGACTATTTTCCAAGTTTGGGCACTTCTCTGCTCACTGAACTTGGTTCCTCTTTTGCTTCCCAGAAGCGCAGGGTCTCCAATAACGGTGGTAGGCTGCGCAGGCCAGCTCAATCCACTGAACAAGGCTTGCAGAGCCTCCAATCCCTGAGAGCAGACCGAGGCGCGTCCTGTCGCTTCCACGGTCAGTACAACTCTGACGTTGGCGCCGCCCGGGGCACTCGGTGACGTCATGGCGGGCCCTGATTTGTCGCCCGCGACCTACGTCGGCCAATCCGCGATCGGCTTGTCTCCCTTCCAAAAGGTCATATCTGCCGTAGGGGATACTGTTTCATTTACAACTATTTACAACTTATAATATAACCTCCTTCCATTAAATGGCAGCCGGTTTGGTCGCCACATATATCATTAGACTCCCTGAACCTCAGAGAATCAGTAGGGAGAGCTGATATGACTCTTTAAGCCGGCAAACGAAAGAAATAGGAGAGGGCACCGTAACAATATGTCATTCAATTTACATAAAAAAACGTTCACTAATATGTTCCTTTTACAATTAACACACAGATAATTACCGTACACATGTCAGTCCAATTGCAGGTACACATAAAAACACATAGCTGCACTTGTCTGCCGCTCCTGACAATAGTATACATAGGTATACACACAAAACAGTCCTTTATCAACTAATGTATGTGTGTGTGTGTGTGTGTGTGTATTTATTCCTTGTATTTACTATTTTTGTCTGCAAAATCGAGTTATTAGCTCTTGGACCCCGCCTTTCTAACAAATGTATTTTTCCTCTTTTATATCAACTACCTTGAGGTTACCTTGAGGTGCTTCCGGGGCTTAGCGTCCCCGCAGCCCGGTCGTCGACCAGGCCTCCTGGTTGCCGGACTGATCAACCAGGCTGTTGGACGCGGCTGCTCGCAGCCTGACGTACGAGTCACAGCCTGGTTGATCAGGTATCCTTTGGAGGTTTATTTATAAACTACATTTATTTCTCACTAACACACACACACACACACAGTGGAAACAGGAGGCCAGACACAGGATACAGAATAGGAGGTGAAGAACCTAATGACACGGACTGAGAGAAAGATCTAGGAGTTGATATCACACCAAACCTGTCTCCTGAAGCCCACATAAAAAGAATAACGTCTGCGGCATATGCGGGACTGCCTAACATCAGAACAGCCTTCAGGAACCTGTCTAAGGAATCATTCAGAATCTTGTACACCACATATGTAAGACCAATCCTGGAGTATGCGGCCCCAGCATGGAGCCCGTATCTTGTCAAGCACAAGATGAAGCAGGAAAAAGTCCAAAGGTATGCCACTAGACTAGTCCCAGAACTAAGAGGCATACGTTACGAGGAAAGGCTGCGGGAAAAGCACCTTGCGACACTGGAAGACAGAAGAGTAAGGGGAGACATGATCACAACCTACACAACCCTCAGAGGAATCGACCGCGTAAACAAGGATAAACTATTCAACACTGGTGGGATGCAAACAAGGGGACACAGATGGAAACTGAGTACTCATATGAGCCACAGAGACGTTAGAAGGAACTTTTTCAGTGTCAGAGTAGTTAACGGATGGAAAGCATTAGGCAGTGATGTGGTGGAGGCTGACTCCATACACAGTTTCAAATGTAGATATGATAGAGCCCAGTAGGCTCAGGAATCTGTACACCAGTTGATTGACAGTTGAGAGGTGAGACCAAAGAAACAAAGCTCAACCCCCGCAAGCACAAATAGGTGAGTACACACACACACACACACACACACACACACACACACACACACACACACACACACACACACAGGAAGCAGCCCGTAACAGCTGTTTAAATCCCAGGTACCAATTTACTGGTAGGTAACAAGAACAACAGGGTGAAAGAAACTGCCCAGTTTCGTTTCTGCCATCACCGGAGGATCGATCACGGACGCTAGGATTACGAGTTGAGAGCGCTGTCTACTCAGCTGTCAGGCCCCGTAGTGCGTGTACTCGTCAAAAACATAATTTGGGAGAGGATAGGGAAAGGAATGATGCTTCCTGGGTTGGGGAGTTGGTGTGGGGTTAGTCACTTGGTGGCCTTGGACCTGTGGGGGAGGGGGGGCAGGGGCGGGGGGGTTGCCAGTTATGAATTTAATGATTGAATTTGTTAAGATAGGGTATTTATGTAAGCGACGTTGTGAAGAGATAGTAACAAAAGTGTTCCTGACTGCTGTAAGGTAGTGAGTAATTGACTTGTATGTTAGGAAAATAAATGCTTACTAGAAAATTACCTTTTCTTTGAAAAAGTTTTTTTGCAAAATAAGTACAAGTTATTTTGTAAACAAAATATGATTATTTTCCTTTAATAAACACACATGAGCACAAATGGTCCCCGGGAGTCAGAGAGATTGAGAATGAACAGCAAAATAGTATCAAAAAATGAGACAATGATGGGATACTATGTAATTCAAACATAAACGGGGAAAGTATGTAAATTACAGTACCACTAAACACGCGTACACGTACATATGTCAATCAATTTACATAAATAAACATTCACTAATATGTTCCTTTAACAATGGACACATAGATAATTACCTTACACGTGTCAGTCCAATTGCAGGTACACATAGACACACATAGCTGCACTTGTCTGTCGCTCCTGACAATAGTAAACATGTAACAAAAAATGTGACAATGATGGGACACTATGTCATTCAAACGTACACACGCTAACATTATAAATTGCAGTAACACTAAACACACGTACATGTATATATGTCATTCAATTTACATAAAAAAACGTTCACTAATATGTTCCTTTTACAATTAACACACAGATAATTACCGTACACATGTCAGTCCAATTGCAGGTACACATAAAAACACATAGCTGCACTTGTCTGCCGCTCCTGACAATAGTATACATAGGTATACACACAAAACAGTCCTTTATCAACTATTGTATGTGTGTGTGTGTGTGTATATATTCCTTGTATTTACTATTTTTGTCTGCAAAATCGAGTTATTAGCTCTTGGACCCCGCCTTTCTAACAAATGTATTTTTCCTCTTTTATATCAACTACCTTGAGGTTACCTTGAGGTGCTTCCGGGGCTTAGCGTCCCAGCAGCCCGGTCGTCGACCAGGCCTCCTGGTTGCCGGACTGATCAACCAGGCTGTTGGACGCGGCTGCTCGCAGCCTGACGTACGAGTCACAGCCTGGTTGATCAGGTATCCTTTGGAGGTTTATTTATAAACTACATTTATTTCTCACTAACACACACACACACACACACACACACACACACAGTGGAAACAGGAGGCCAGACACAGGATACAGAATAGGAGATGAAGAACTTAATGACACGGACTGAGAGAAAGATCTAGGAGTTGATATCACACCAAACCTGTCTCCTGAAGCCCACATAAAAAGAATAACGTCTGCGGCATATGCGGGACTGCCTAACATCAGAACAGCCTTCAGGAACCTGTGTAAGGAATCATTCAGAATCTTGTACACCACATATGTAAGACCAATCCTGGAGTATGCGGCCCCAGCATGGAGCCCGTATCTTGTCAAGCACAAGATGAAGCAGGAAAAAGTCCAAAGGTATGCCACTAGACTAGTCCCAGAACTAAGAGGCATACGTTACGAGGAAAGGCTGCGGGAAAAGCACCTTGTGACACTGGAAGACAGAAGAGTAAGGGGAGACATGATCACAACCTACACAACCCTCAGAGGAATCGACCGCGTAAACAAGGATAAACTATTCAACACTGGTGGGACGCAAACAAGGGGACACAGATGGAAACTGAGTACTCACATGAGCCACAGAGACGTTAGAAGGAACTTTTTCAGTGTCAGAGTAGTTAACGGATGGAAAGCATTAGGCAGTGATGTGGTGGAGGCTGACTCCATACACAGTTTCAAATGTAGATATGATAGAGCCCAGTAGGCTCAGGAATCTGTACACCAGTTGATTGACAGTTGAGAGGTGAGACCAAAGAAACAAAGCTCAACCCCCGCAAGCACAAATAGGTGAGTACACACACACACACACACACACACACACACACACACACACACACACACACACACACACACACACACAGGAAGCAGCCCGTAACAGCTGTTTAAATCCCAGGTACCAATTTACTGGTAGGTAACAAGAACAACAGGGTGAAAGAAACTGCCCAGTTTCGTTTCTGCCATCACCGGAGGATCGATCACGGACGCTAGGATTACGAGTTGAGAGCGCTGTCTACTCAGCTGTCAGGCCCCGTAGTGCGTGTACTCGTCAAAAACATAATTTGGGAGAGGATAGGGAAAGGAATGATGCTTCCTGGGTTGGGGAGTTGGTGTGGGGTTAGTCACTTGGTGGCCTTGGACCTGTGGGGGAGGGGGGGGCAGGGGCGGGGGGGTTGCCAGTTATGAATTTAATGATTGAATTTGTTAAGATAGGGTATTTATGTAAAAGACGTTGTGAAGAGATAGTAACAAAAGTGTTCCTGACTGCTGTAAGGTAGTGAGTAATTGACTTGTATGTTAGGAAAATAAATGCTTACTAGAAAATTACCTTTTCTTTGAAAAAGTTTTTTTGCAAAATAAGTACAAGTTATTTTGTAAACAAAATATGATTATTTTCCTTTAATAAACACACATGAGCACAAATGGTCCTCGGGAGTCAGAGAGATTGAGTATGAACAGCAAAATAGTAACAAAAAATGAGACAATGATGGGATACTATGGAATTCAAACATAAACCTGGAGAGTATGTAAATTACAGTACCACTAAACACGCGTACACGTACATATGTCAATCAATTTACATAAATAAACATTCACTAATATGTTCCTTTAACAATGGACACATAGATAATTACCATACACGTGTCAGTCCAATTGCAGGTACACATAGACACACATAGCTGCACTTGTCTGTCGCTCCTGACAATAGTAAACATGTAACAAAAAATGTGACAATGATGGGACACTATGTCATTCAAACGTACACACGCTAACATTATAAATTGCAGTAACACTAAACACACGTACATGTATATATGTCATTCAATTTACATAAAAAAACGTTCACTAATATGTTCCTTTTACAATTAACACACAGATAATTACCGTACACATGTCAGTCCAATTGCAGGTACACATAAAAACACATAGCTGCACTTGTCTGCCGCTCCTGACAATAGTATACATAGGTATACACACAAAACAGTCCTTTATCAACTAATGTATGTGTGTGTGTGTGTGTGTGTGTATTTATTCCTTGTATTTACTATTTTTGTCTGCAAAATCGAGTTATTAGCTCTTGGACCCCGCCTTTCTAACAAATGTATTTTTCCTCTTTTATATCAACTACCTTGAGGTTACCTTGAGGTGCTTCCGGGGCTTAGCGTCCCCGCAGCCCGGTCGTCGACCAGGCCTCCTGGTTGCCGGACTGATCAACCAGGCTGTTGGACGCGGCTGCTCGCAGCCTGACGTACGAGTCACAGCCTGGTTGATCAGGTATCCTTTGGAGGTTTATTTATAAACTACATTTATTTCTCACTAACACACACACACACACACAGTGGAAACAGGAGGCCAGACACAGGATACAGAATAGGAGGTGAAGAACCTAATGACACGGACTGAGAGAAAGATCTAGGAGTTGATATCACACCAAACCTGTCTCCTGAAGCCCACATAAAAAGAATAACGTCTGCGGCATATGCGGGACTGCCTAACATCAGAACAGCCTTCAGGAACCTGTCTAAGGAATCATTCAGAATCTTGTACACCACATATGTAAGACCAATCCTGGAGTATGCGGCCCCAGCATGGAGCCCGTATCTTGTCAAGCACAAGATGAAGCAGGAAAAAGTCCAAAGGTATGCCACTAGACTAGTCCCAGAACTAAGAGGCATACGTTACGAGGAAAGGCTGCGGGAAAAGCACCTTGCGACACTGGAAGACAGAAGAGTAAGGGGAGACATGATCACAACCTACACAACCCTCAGAGGAATCGACCGCGTAAACAAGGATAAACTATTCAACACTGGTGGGACGCAAACAAGGGGACACAGATGGAAACTGAGTACTCATATGAGCCACAGAGACGTTAGAAGGAACTTTTTCAGTGTCAGAGTAGTTAACGGATGGAAAGCATTAGGCAGTGATGTGGTGGAGGCTGACTCCATACACAGTTTCAAATGTAGATATGATAGAGCCCAGTAGGCTCAGGAATCTGTACACCAGTTGATTGACAGTTGAGAGGTGAGACCAAAGAAACAAAGCTCAACCCCCGCAAGCACAAATAGGTGAGTACACAAACACACACACACACACACACACACACACACACACACACACACACACACACACACACACACACACACAGGAAGCAGCCCGTAACAGCTGTTTAAATCCCAGGTACCAATTTACTGGTAGGTAACAAGAACAACAGGGTGAAAGAAACTGCCCAGTTTCGTTTCTGCCATCACCGGAGGATCGATCACGGACGCTAGGATTACGAGTTGAGAGCGCTGTCTACTCAGCTGTCAGGCCCCGTAGTGCGTGTACTCGTCAAAAACATAATTTGGGAGAGGATAGGGAAAGGAATGATGCTTCCTGGGTTGGGGAGTTGGTGTGGGGTTAGTCACTTGGTGGCCTTGGACCTGTGGGGGAGGGGGGGCAGGGGCGGGGGGGTTGCCAGTTATGAATTTAATGATTGAATTTGTTAAGATAGGGTATTTATGTAAGCGACGTTGTGAAGAGATAGTAACAAAAGTGTTCCTGACTGCTGTAAGGTAGTGAGTAATTGACTTGTATGTTAGGAAAATAAATGCTTACTAGAAAATTACCTTTTCTTTGAAAAAGTTTTTTTGCAAAATAAGTACAAGTTATTTTGTAAACAAAATATGATTATTTTCCTTTAATAAACACACATGAGCACAAATGGTCCTCGGGAGTCAGAGAGATTGAGTATGAACAGCAAAATAGTAACAAAAAATGAGACAATGATGGGATACTATGGAATTCAAACATAAACCTGGAGAGTATGTAAATTACAGTACCACTAAACACGCGTACACGTACATATGTCAATCAATTTACATAAATAAACATTCACTAATATGTTCCTTTAACAATGGACACATAGATAATTACCATACACGTGTCAGTCCAATTGCAGGTACACATAGACACACATAGCTGCACTTGTCTGTCGCTCCTGACAATAGTAAACATGTAACAAAAAATGTGACAATGATGGGACACTATGTCATTCAAACGTACACACGCTAACATTATAAATTGCAGTAACACTAAACACACGTACATGTATATATGTCATTCAATTTACATAAAAAAACGTTCACTAATATGTTCCTTTTACAATTAACACACAGATAATTACCGTACACATGTCAGTCCAATTGCAGGTACACATAAAAACACATAGCTGCACTTGTCTGCCGCTCCTGACAATAGTATACATAGGTATACACACAAAACAGTCCTTTATCAACTAATGTATGTGTGTGTGTGTGTGTGTGTGTATTTATTCCTTGTATTTACTATTTTTGTCTGCAAAATCGAGTTATTAGCTCTTGGACCCCGCCTTTCTAACAAATGTATTTTTCCTCTTTTATATCAACTACCTTGAGGTTACCTTGATGTGCTTCCGGGGCTTAGCGTCCCCGCAGCCCGGTCGTCGACCAGGCCTCCTGGTTGCCGGACTGATCAACCAGGCTGTTGGACGCGGCTGCTCGCAGCCTGACGTACGAGTCACAGCCTGGTTGATCAGGTATCCTTTGGAGGTTTATTTATAAACTACATTTATTTCTCACTAACACACACACACACACACAGTGGAAACAGGAGGCCAGACACAGGATACAGAATAGGAGGTGAAGAACCTAATGACACGGACTGAGAGAAAGATCTAGGAGTTGATATCACACCAAACCTGTCTCCTGAAGCCCACATAAAAAGAATAACGTCTGCGGCATATGCGGGACTGCCTAACATCAGAACAGCCTTCAGGAACCTGTCTAAGGAATCATTCAGAATCTTGTACACCACATATGTAAGACCAATCCTGGAGTATGCGGCCCCAGCATGGAGCCCGTATCTTGTCAAGCACAAGATGAAGCAGGAAAAAGTCCAAAGGTATGCCACTAGACTAGTCCCAGAACTAAGAGGCATACGTTACGAGGAAAGGCTGCGGGAAAAGCACCTTGCGACACTGGAAGACAGAAGAGTAAGGGGAGACATGAACACAACCTACACAACCTCAGAGGAATCGACCGCGTAAACAAGGATAAACTATTCAACACTGGTGGGACGCAAACAAGGGGACACAGATGGAAACTGAGTACTCATATGAGCCACAGAGACGTTAGAAGGAACTTTTTCAGTGTCAGAGTAGTTAACGGATGGAAAGCATTAGGCAGTGATGTGGTGGAGGCTGACTCCATACACAGTTTCAAATGTAGATATGATAGAGCCCAGTAGGCTCAGGAATCTGTACACCAGTTGATTGACAGTTGAGAGGTGAGACCAAAGAAACAAAGCTCAACCCCCGCAAGCACAAATAGGTGAGTACACAAACACACACACACACACACACACACACACACACACACACACACACACACACACACACACACACACACACACACACAGGAAGCAGCCCGTAACAGCT
>NW_027189240.1:394282-434943 GCF_040958095.1 Procambarus clarkii
CCTGTGGGGGAGGGGGTTGCCAGTTATGAATTTAATGATTGAATTTGTTAAGATAGGGTATTTATGTAAAAGACGCTGTGAAGAGATAGTAACAAAAGTGTTCCTGACTGCTGTAAGGTAGTGAGTAACTGACTTGTATGTTAGAAAAATGAATGCTTACAAGAAAATTACCTTTTCTTTGAAAACATTTTTTTTGCAAAATAAGTACAAGTTATTTTGTAAACAAAATATCATTATTTTCCTTTAATAAACACACATGAGCACAAATGGTCCTCGGGAGTCAGAGAGATTGAGAATGAACAGCAAAATAGTAACAAAAAATGAGACAATGATGGGATACTATGTAATTCAAACATAAACCTGTTAAGTATGTAAATTACAGTACCACTAAACACGCGTACACGTACATATGTCAATCAATTTACATAAATAAACATTCACTAATATGTTCCTTTAACAATGGACACATAGATAATTACCATACACGTGTCAGTCCAATTGCAGGTACACATAGACACACATAGCTGCACTTGTCTGTCGCTCCTGACAATAGTAAACATGTAACAAAAATGTGACAATGATGGGACACTATGTCATTCAAACGTACACACGCTAACCTTATATATTACAGTAACACTAAACACGCGTACATGTATATATGTCATTCAATTTACATAAAAAAACATTCACTAATATGTTCCTTTTACAATTAACACACAGATAATTACCGTACACATGTCAGTCCAATTGCAGGTACACATAAACACACATAGCTGCACTTGTCTGTCGCTCCTGACAATAGTATACATAGGTATACACACAAAACAGTCCTTTATCAACTAATGTGTGTGTTGTGTGTGTATTTATTCCTTGTATTTATTATTTGTGTCTGCAAAATCGAGTTATTAGCTCTTGGACCCCGCCTTTCTAACAAATGTATTTTTCCTCTTTTATATCAACTACATTTATTTCTCACTAACACACACGCACACACACACACATAGTGGAAACAGGAGGCCAGACACAGGATACAGAATAGGAGATGAAGAACTTAATGAAACGGACTGAGAGAAAGATCTAGGAGTTGATATCACACCAAACCTGTCTCCTGAAGCCACGTAAAAAGAATAACGTCTGCGGCATATGCGAGACTACCTTACATCAGAACAGCCTTCAGGAACCTGTGTAAGGAATCATTCAGAATCTTGTACACCACATATGTAAGACCAATCCTGGAGTATGCGGCCCCAGCATGGAGCCCGTATCTTGTCAAGCACAAGACGAAGCAGGAAAAAGTACAAAGGTATGCCACTAGACTAGTCCCAGAACTAAGAGGCATGAGTTACGAGGAAAGGATGCGGGAAATGCACCTTACGACACTGGAAGACAGAAGAGTAAGGGGAGACATGATCATAACCTACACAACCCTCAGAGGAATCGACCGGGTAAACAAGGATAAACTATTCAACACTGGTGGGACGCAAACAAGGGGACACAGGTGGAAACTGAGTACCCACATGAGCCACAGACACGTTAGAAGGAACTTTTTCAGTGTCAGAGTAGTTAACGGATGGAATGCATTAGGCAGTGATGTGGTGGAGGCTGACTCCATACACAGTTTCAAATGTAGATATGATAGAGCCCAGTAGGCTCAGGAATCTGTACACCAGTTGATTGACAGTTGAGAGGCGGGACCAAAGAGCCAAAGCTCAACCCCCGCAAGCACAAATAGGTGAGTAAAAATAGGTGAGTACACAGAGGAAGCAGCCCATAACAGCTCTTTAAATCCCAGGTACCTATTTACTGCTAGGTAACAGGAACAACAGGGTGAAAGAAACTGCCTAGTTTCGTTTCTGCCATCACCGGAGGATCGAACACGGACGCTAGGATTACGAGTTGAGAGCGCTGTCTACTCAGCTGTCAGGCCCCGTAGTGCGTGTACTCGTCAAAAAACATAATTTGGGAGAGGTTAGGGGAAAGGAATGATGCTTCCTGGGTAGGGGAGTTGGTGTGGGGTTAGTCACTTGGTGGCCTTGGACCTGTGGGGGAGGGGGTTGCCAGTTATGAATTTAATGATTGAATTTGTTAAGATAGGGTATTTATGTAAAAGACGCTGTGAAGAGATAGTAACAAAAGTGTTCCTGACTGCTGTAAGGTAGTGAGTAACTGACTTGTATGTTAGAAAAATGAATGCTTACAAGAAAATTACCTTTTCTTTGAAAACATTTTTTTGCAAAATAAGTACAAGTTATTTTGTAAACAAAATATCATTATTTTCCTTTAATAAACACACATGAGCACAAATGGTCCTCGGGAGTCAGAGAGATTGAGAATGAACAGCAAAATAGTAACAAAAAATGAGACAATGATGGGATACTATGTAATTCAAACATAAACCTGTTAAGTATGTAAATTACAGTACCACTAAACACGCGTACACGTACATATGTCAATCAATTTACATAAATAAACATTCACTAATATGTTCCTTTAACAATGGACACATAGATAATTACCATACACGTGTCAGTCCAATTGCAGGTACACATAGACACACATAGCTGCACTTGTCTGTCGCTCCTGACAATAGTAAACATGTAACAAAAAATGTGACAATGATGGGACACTATGTCATTCAAACGTACACACGCTAACCTTATATATTACAGTAACACTAAACACGCGTACATGTATATATGTCATTCAATTTACATAAAAAAACATTCACTAATATGTTCCTTTTACAATTAACACACAGATAATTACCGTACACATGTCAGTCCAATTGCAGGTACACATAAACACACATAGCTGCACTTGTCTGTCGCTCCTGACAATAGTATACATAGGTATACACACAAAACAGTCCTTTATCAACTAATGTGTGTGTGTGTGTGTGTGTGTGTGTGTGTGTGTATTTATTCCTTGTATTTATTATTTGTGTCTGCAAAATCGAGTTATTAGCTCTTGGACCCCGCCTTTCTAACAAATGTATTTTTCCTCTTTTATATCAACTACATTTATTTCTCACTAACACACACGCACACACACACACATAGTGGAAACAGGAGGCCAGACACAGGATACAGAATAGGAGATGAAGAACTTAATGAAACGGACTGAGAGAAAGATCTAGGAGTTGATATCACACCAAACCTGTCTCCTGAAGCCCACGTAAAAAGAATAACGTCTGCGGCATATGCGAGACTACCTTACATCAGAACAGCCTTCAGGAACCTGTGTAAGGAATCATTCAGAATCTTGTACACCACATATGTAAGACCAATCCTGGAGTATGCGGCCCCAGCATGGAGCCCGTATCTTGTCAAGCACAAGACGAAGCAGGAAAAAGTACAAAGGTATGCCACTAGACTAGTCCCAGAACTAAGAGGCATGAGTTACGAGGAAAGGATGCGGGAAATGCACCTTACGACACTGGAAGACAGAAGAGTAAGGGGAGACATGATCATAACCTACACAACCCTCAGAGGAATCGACCGGGTAAACAAGGATAAACTATTCAACACTGGTGGGACGCAAACAAGGGGACACAGGTGGAAACTGAGTACCCACATGAGCCACAGACACGTTAGAAGGAACTTTTTCAGTGTCAGAGTAGTTAACGGATGGAATGCATTAGGCAGTGATGTGGTGGAGGCTGACTCCATACACAGTTTCATATGTAGATATGATAGAGCCCAGTAGGCTCAGGAATCTGTACACCAGTTGATTGACAGTTGAGAGGCGGGACCAAAGAGCCAAAGCTCAACCCCCGCAAGCACAAATAGGTGAGTAAAAATAGGTGAGTACACAGAGGAAGCAGCCCATAACAGCTCTTTAAATCCCAGGTACCTATTTACTGCTAGGTAACAGGAACAACAGGGTGAAAGAAACTGCCTAGTTTCGTTTCTGCCATCACCGGAGGATCGAACACGGACGCTAGGATTACGAGTTGAGAGCGCTGTCTACTCAGCTGTCAGGCCCCGTAGTGCGTGTACTCGTCAAAAAACATAATTTGGGAGAGGTTAGGGGAAAGGAATGATGCTTCCTGGGTAGGGGAGTTGGTGTGGGGTTAGTCACTTGGTGGCCTTGGACCTGTGGGGGAGGGGGTTGCCAGTTATGAATTTAATGATTGAATTTGTTAAGATAGGGTATTTATGTAAAAGACGCTGTGAAGAGATAGTAACAAAAGTGTTCCTGACTGCTGTAAGGTAGTGAGTAACTGACTTGTATGTTAGAAAAATGAATGCTTACAAGAAAATTACCTTTTCTTTGAAAACATTTTTTTGCAAAATAAGTACAAGTTATTTTGTAAACAAAATATCATTATTTTCCTTTAATAAACACACATGAGCACAAATGGTCCTCGGGAGTCAGAGAGATTGAGAATGAACAGCAAAATAGTAACAAAAAATGAGACAATGATGGGATACTATGTAATTCAAACATAAACCTGTTAAGTATGTAAATTACAGTACCACTAAACACGCGTACACGTACATATGTCAATCAATTTACATAAATAAACATTCACTAATATGTTCCTTTAACAATGGACACATAGATAATTACCATACACGTGTCAGTCCAATTGCAGGTACACATAGACACACATAGCTGCACTTGTCTGTCGCTCCTGACAATAGTAAACATGTAACAAAAAATGTGACAATGATGGGACACTATGTCATTCAAACGTACACACGCTAACCTTATATATTACAGTAACACTAAACACGCGTACATGTATATATGTCATTCAATTTACATAAAAAAACATTCACTAATATGTTCCTTTTACAATTAACACACAGATAATTACCGTACACATGTCAGTCCAATTGCAGGTACACATAAACACACATAGCTGCACTTGTCTGTCGCTCCTGACAATAGTATACATAGGTATACACACAAAACAGTCCTTTATCAACTAATGTGTGTGTGTGTGTGTATTTATTCCTTGTATTTATTATTTGTGTCTGCAAAATCGAGTTATTAGCTCTTGGACCCCGCCTTTCTAACAAATGTATTTTTCCTCTTTTATATCAACTACATTTATTTCTCACTAACACACACGCACACACACACACATAGTGGAAACAGGAGGCCAGACACAGGATACAGAATAGGAGATGAAGAACTTAATGAAACGGACTGAGAGAAAGATCTAGGAGTTGATATCACACCAAACCTGTCTCCTGAAGCCCACGTAAAAAGAATAACGTCTGCGGCATATGCGAGACTACCTTACATCAGAACAGCCTTCAGGAACCTGTGTAAGGAATCATTCAGAATCTTGTACACCACATATGTAAGACCAATCCTGGAGTATGCGGCCCCAGCATGGAGCCCGTATCTTGTCAAGCACAAGACGAAGCAGGAAAAAGTACAAAGGTATGCCACTAGACTAGTCCCAGAACTAAGAGGCATGAGTTACGAGGAAAGGATGCGGGAAATGCACCTTACGACACTGGAAGACAGAAGAGTAAGGGGAGACATGATCATAACCTACACAACCCTCAGAGGAATCGACCGGGTAAACAAGGATAAACTATTCAACACTGGTGGGACGCAAACAAGGGGACACAGGTGGAAACTGAGTACCCACATGAGCCACAGACACGTTAGAAGGAACTTTTTCAGTGTCAGAGTAGTTAACGGATGGAATGCATTAGGCAGTGATGTGGTGGAGGCTGACTCCATACACAGTTTCATATGTAGATATGATAGAGCCCAGTAGGCTCAGGAATCTGTACACCAGTTGATTGACAGTTGAGAGGCGGGACCAAAGAGCCAAAGCTCAACCCCCGCAAGCACAAATAGGTGAGTAAAAATAGGTGAGTACACAGAGGAAGCAGCCCATAACAGCTCTTTAAATCCCAGGTACCTATTTACTGCTAGGTAACAGGAACAACAGGGTGAAAGAAACTGCCTAGTTTCGTTTCTGCCATCACCGGAGGATCGAACACGGACGCTAGGATTACGAGTTGAGAGCGCTGTCTACTCAGCTGTCAGGCCCCGTAGTGCGTGTACTCGTCAAAAAACATAATTTGGGAGAGGTTAGGGGAAAGGAATGATGCTTCCTGGGTAGGGGAGTTGGTGTGGGGTTAGTCACTTGGTGGCCTTGGACCTGTGGGGGAGGGGGTTGCCAGTTATGAATTTAATGATTGAATTTGTTAAGATAGGGTATTTATGTAAAAGACGCTGTGAAGAGATAGTAACAAAAGTGTTCCTGACTGCTGTAAGGTAGTGAGTAACTGACTTGTATGTTAGAAAAATGAATGCTTACAAGAAAATTACCTTTTCTTTGAAAACATTTTTTTGCAAAATAAGTACAAGTTATTTTGTAAACAAAATATCATTATTTTCCTTTAATAAACACACATGAGCACAAATGGTCCTCGGGAGTCAGAGAGATTGAGAATGAACAGCAAAATAGTAACAAAAAATGAGACAATGATGGGATACTATGTAATTCAAACATAAACCTGTTAAGTATGTAAATTACAGTACCACTAAACACGCGTACACGTACATATGTCAATCAATTTACATAAATAAACATTCACTAATATGTTCCTTTAACAATGGACACATAGATAATTACCATACACGTGTCAGTCCAATTGCAGGTACACATAGACACACATAGCTGCACTTGTCTGTCGCTCCTGACAATAGTAAACATGTAACAAAAAATGTGACAATGATGGGACACTATGTCATTCAAACGTACACACGCTAACCTTATATATTACAGTAACACTAAACACGCGTACATGTATATATGTCATTCAATTTACATAAAAAAACATTCACTAATATGTTCCTTTTACAATTAACACACAGATAATTACCGTACACATGTCAGTCCAATTGCAGGTACACATAAACACACATAGCTGCACTTGTCTGTCGCTCCTGACAATAGTATACATAGGTATACACACAAAACAGTCCTTTATCAACTAATGTGTGTGTGTGTGTGTGTGTGTGTGTGTGTGTGTGTATTTATTCCTTGTATTTATTATTTGTGTCTGCAAAATCGAGTTATTAGCTCTTGGACCCCGCCTTTCTAACAAATGTATTTTTCCTCTTTTATATCAACTACATTTATTTCTCACTAACACACACGCACACACACACACATAGTGGAAACAGGAGGCCAGACACAGGATACAGAATAGGAGATGAAGAACTTAATGAAACGGACTGAGAGAAAGATCTAGGAGTTGATATCACACCAAACCTGTCTCCTGAAGCCCACGTAAAAAGAATAACGTCTGCGGCATATGCGAGACTACCTTACATCAGAACAGCCTTCAGGAACCTGTGTAAGGAATCATTCAGAATCTTGTACACCACATATGTAAGACCAATCCTGGAGTATGCGGCCCCAGCATGGAGCCCGTATCTTGTCAAGCACAAGACGAAGCAGGAAAAAGTACAAAGGTATGCCACTAGACTAGTCCCAGAACTAAGAGGCATGAGTTACGAGGAAAGGATGCGGGAAATGCACCTTACGACACTGGAAGACAGAAGAGTAAGGGGAGACATGATCATAACCTACACAACCCTCAGAGGAATCGACCGGGTAAACAAGGATAAACTATTCAACACTGGTGGGACGCAAACAAGGGGACACAGGTGGAAACTGAGTACCCACATGAGCCACAGACACGTTAGAAGGAACTTTTTCAGTGTCAGAGTAGTTAACGGATGGAATGCATTAGGCAGTGATGTGGTGGAGGCTGACTCCATACACAGTTTCATATGTAGATATGATAGAGCCCAGTAGGCTCAGGAATCTGTACACCAGTTGATTGACAGTTGAGAGGCGGGACCAAAGAGCCAAAGCTCAACCCCCGCAAGCACAAATAGGTGAGTAAAAATAGGTGAGTACACAGAGGAAGCAGCCCATAACAGCTCTTTAAATCCCAGGTACCTATTTACTGCTAGGTAACAGGAACAACAGGGTGAAAGAAACTGCCTAGTTTCGTTTCTGCCATCACCGGAGGATCGAACACGGACGCTAGGATTACGAGTTGAGAGCGCTGTCTACTCAGCTGTCAGGCCCCGTAGTGCGTGTACTCGTCAAAAAACATAATTTGGGAGAGGTTAGGGGAAAGGAATGATGCTTCCTGGGTAGGGGAGTTGGTGTGGGGTTAGTCACTTGGTGGCCTTGGACCTGTGGGGGAGGGGGTTGCCAGTTATGAATTTAATGATTGAATTTGTTAAGATAGGGTATTTATGTAAAAGACGCTGTGAAGAGATAGTAACAAAAGTGTTCCTGACTGCTGTAAGGTAGTGAGTAACTGACTTGTATGTTAGAAAAATGAATGCTTACAAGAAAATTACCTTTTCTTTGAAAACATTTTTTTGCAAAATAAGTACAAGTTATTTTGTAAACAAAATATCATTATTTTCCTTTAATAAACACACATGAGCACAAATGGTCCTCGGGAGTCAGAGAGATTGAGAATGAACAGCAAAATAGTAACAAAAAATGAGACAATGATGGGATACTATGTAATTCAAACATAAACCTGTTAAGTATGTAAATTACAGTACCACTAAACACGCGTACACGTACATATGTCAATCAATTTACATAAATAAACATTCACTAATATGTTCCTTTAACAATGGACACATAGATAATTACCATACACGTGTCAGTCCAATTGCAGGTACACATAGACACACATAGCTGCACTTGTCTGTCGCTCCTGACAATAGTAAACATGTAACAAAAAATGTGACAATGATGGGACACTATGTCATTCAAACGTACACACGCTAACCTTATATATTACAGTAACACTAAACACGCGTACATGTATATATGTCATTCAATTTACATAAAAAAACATTCACTAATATGTTCCTTTTACAATTAACACACAGATAATTACCGTACACATGTCAGTCCAATTGCAGGTACACATAAACACACATAGCTGCACTTGTCTGTCGCTCCTGACAATAGTATACATAGGTATACACACAAAACAGTCCTTTATCAACTAATGTGTGTGTGTGTGTGTATTTATTCCTTGTATTTATTATTTGTGTCTGCAAAATCGAGTTATTAGCTCTTGGACCCCGCCTTTCTAACAAATGTATTTTTCCTCTTTTATATCAACTACATTTATTTCTCACTAACACACACGCACACACACACACATAGTGGAAACAGGAGGCCAGACACAGGATACAGAATAGGAGATGAAGAACTTAATGAAACGGACTGAGAGAAAGATCTAGGAGTTGATATCACACCAAACCTGTCTCCTGAAGCCCACGTAAAAAGAATAACGTCTGCGGCATATGCGAGACTACCTTACATCAGAACAGCCTTCAGGAACCTGTGTAAGGAATCATTCAGAATCTTGTACACCACATATGTAAGACCAATCCTGGAGTATGCGGCCCCAGCATGGAGCCCGTATCTTGTCAAGCACAAGACGAAGCAGGAAAAAGTACAAAGGTATGCCACTAGACTAGTCCCAGAACTAAGAGGCATGAGTTACGAGGAAAGGATGCGGGAAATGCACCTTACGACACTGGAAGACAGAAGAGTAAGGGGAGACATGATCATAACCTACACAACCCTCAGAGGAATCGACCGGGTAAACAAGGATAAACTATTCAACACTGGTGGGACGCAAACAAGGGGACACAGGTGGAAACTGAGTACCCACATGAGCCACAGACACGTTAGAAGGAACTTTTTCAGTGTCAGAGTAGTTAACGGATGGAATGCATTAGGCAGTGATGTGGTGGAGGCTGACTCCATACACAGTTTCATATGTAGATATGATAGAGCCCAGTAGGCTCAGGAATCTGTACACCAGTTGATTGACAGTTGAGAGGCGGGACCAAAGAGCCAAAGCTCAACCCCCGCAAGCACAAATAGGTGAGTAAAAATAGGTGAGTACACAGAGGAAGCAGCCCATAACAGCTCTTTAAATCCCAGGTACCTATTTACTGCTAGGTAACAGGAACAACAGGGTGAAAGAAACTGCCTAGTTTCGTTTCTGCCATCACCGGAGAATCGAACACGGACGCTAGGATTACGAGTTGAGAGCGCTGTCTACTCAGCTGTCAGGCCCCGTAGTGCGTGTACTCGTCAAAAAACATAATTTGGGAGAGGTTAGGGGAAAGGAATGATGCTTCCTGGGTAGGGGAGTTGGTGTGGGGTTAGTCACTTGGTGGCCTTGGACCTGTGGGGGAGGGGGTTGCCAGTTATGAATTTAATGATTGAATTTGTTAAGATAGGGTATTTATGTAAAAGACGCTGTGAAGAGATAGTAACAAAAGTGTTCCTGACTGCTGTAAGGTAGTGAGTAACTGACTTGTATGTTAGAAAAATGAATGCTTACAAGAAAATTACCTTTTCTTTGAAAACATTTTTTTGCAAAATAAGTACAAGTTATTTTGTAAACAAAATATCATTATTTTCCTTTAATAAACACACATGAGCACAAATGGTCCTCGGGAGTCAGAGAGATTGAGAATGAACAGCAAAATAGTAACAAAAAATGAGACAATGATGGGATACTATGTAATTCAAACATAAACCTGTTAAGTATGTAAATTACAGTACCACTAAACACGCGTACACGTACATATGTCAATCAATTTACATAAATAAACATTCACTAATATGTTCCTTTAACAATGGACACATAGATAATTACCATACACGTGTCAGTCCAATTGCAGGTACACATAGACACACATAGCTGCACTTGTCTGTCGCTCCTGACAATAGTAAACATGTAACAAAAAATGTGACAATGATGGGACACTATGTCATTCAAACGTACACACGCTAACCTTATATATTACAGTAACACTAAACACGCGTACATGTATATATGTCATTCAATTTACATAAAAAAACATTCACTAATATGTTCCTTTTACAATTAACACACAGATAATTACCGTACACATGTCAGTCCAATTGCAGGTACACATAAACACACATAGCTGCACTTGTCTGTCGCTCCTGACAATAGTATACATAGGTATACACACAAAACAGTCCTTTATCAACTAATGTGTGTGTGTGTGTGTGTGTGTGTGTGTGTGTGTGTATTTATTCCTTGTATTTATTATTTGTGTCTGCAAAATCGAGTTATTAGCTCTTGGACCCCGCCTTTCTAACAAATGTATTTTTCCTCTTTTATATCAACTACATTTATTTCTCACTAACACACACGCACACACACACACATAGTGGAAACAGGAGGCCAGACACAGGATACAGAATAGGAGATGAAGAACTTAATGAAACGGACTGAGAGAAAGATCTAGGAGTTGATATCACTGTTACGGCCCTCTCGGGACGCAACGGGGTTCTCACTCTGATGTTAGAGGAAGATATAAGTATCCGGCCCCAAGCCAGTAGAGGCTATCAAGGGATGCGATCCGTGACGCAAGTAACTTTAAGGGAGTAGGGAAAGAAAGGTAAGAACTTAATATAATATAATCTAACCATCACCATTTAAATATATAAAATAAGAGTACACGAGCGGGGAGGGGTATTAACACTTAACAAGGGGATTAATTCTTCATCGTGGTCTTCTGCAGAAGACGCTGGTGCCACACCACTTGGTGCCGATTCCTTGGTGCTTTCTTCGTGGCCTCAAGACGTGTCCACTGAGAACGCCGAGCCTACCCTGGCCACAGGTCAGCCACAACACAGGTCCACTGGGGGCACCGTCGTGGAGGCCGTCAACCACACGTCCAGCAGGTCTGCTGGCAGGTACTGAGCCAACAAGGCTGGTACGGCCACTCCACGCACGATAAAAGGGGTACGCCCTAGACAGGAGTCTCGTGTGATATCACCAATCACCCTCCTGTCCTCAATACCCCAGTGGATTATCGTCTCCAACCGTCGGTCCCGGGTAAATCCTTCCTCTGCCACTCCACTGGCAGGCTTAACACTCCACAGTGTTCTTCCGGGGGGACGACGTCACGACAGCAGCAGCAAACTTCACTGTATGGAGACTGGCTGCCTCGGGTAGACTGACTCCACCTTCAACACAGTGGTCCCAGGTCGGCTCTGTAAACAGACACGTCATCAATAACTGGGACACTAATACACCACACTCACAGGCTCAGATACTAACGCCTGACGTATCCAGCCCATAGATGGCGCTGTCGTCGGAGCACCACCTCACCAGAGGTCAGGAGCGGCGGTGTTGAGCGCTGAACCAGACTGGAAACTGGTCCTCGAGGCCAGTACACGCTGTCCTCACTAGGTGTCGTCGTTCGTTTGGCGGGGGTTTCGGGAGCTGACCCACAGATGGCGTGTTTGTCACTGCTCCAGGCTCGGACGCTGAATCCGGGTCCGTAACACCTCCCCACCAAAAAGAATTTGGTTTGGGGTTCTATAAAAAGAAACACAAACCAAATTAGTACGACGACACAACTCCAAATGGACACACATGCTTTATAATCTGGGATGTCGAGGCTGTCACGTCTACAGAACTGTCCTAATTGCCATTTCCGGCACAACGGGAGCTTGCAGATAGAAGGCAATGATCTGCCTGACGTAATCTTCCACGTCTCCCACATCTCCACTGCGATGCTAATCCGGAGCATAACCTCACACCTCTCAAGTAAGGATCGGTTTCGACACGATCTGGGGTGACTCGACACTTCCTTATGTCGTGGCACCGATGATGGCTGACCACAGACGGCATTTCTGGTACCGGTCCGATGGTCCTTCAGGGAGACAGGAACCTGGAATACAGGGGTCTGATAATTCAGAGTGATAGTGACAATGGGCAAGTCAGGACTTACTATACACTCCTCTACTAGGTCCACACCTAGTTCCAACAGGGCTGCTTGCTCACCGAAGATGGCATTCGCTCTGCCCCCGTCAGGTCGACCAACGTTCCGTATAACGCTGTGTTGAGGCTCAGCAGTCACGCGAGGGGTGTCAACCTGTCGGAAACAGTCACTCACATTATCACATATCGTACCTCCTGTATCATCTATTACCTCCCAGGTCCCTTCTTCAACTGCAACACTTGCAGTGCAAATCTCTAATCCCATGGACCTCTTCTCGATGTTCACGGGAGCCATCATCCTTCGGGTCGTCCACTGATCCTTACTGAGAACACAGAGAGCACATAGGAGAACAAAACAAAATACTGCCAAGAAACATGGGGTCAATTGAGGGATATGCTTCCCGAGCCAGTCATGTCCATAGCCGGCAACATCCACTAGCCTGGCTTGGACCGAAGAGGGCACTAGACCTTTTGAACACACCTCACATACCTCTGAAGTCTGGGGAATCTCTGGCTGGTTCAATACACGCTGTACCTTGCCATACCGCAAGTACACATCCGCCTTCGCTCCAGACTCGTTGGTATCTGTGGGTGCCTGCACACAAGGCCTCTCTTCGTGCTCAGGTACCTCTGCCTTCTTAACTTCATGTTCCTTGTCGAGAGAATCGGGAGACACTGCTAGAACGCTCTCAATCTGTAGGCGAGAGGACAAATTAAACATAGTTAAATCCGGGTCTGTCTTTACCTGGACATTACCATTGCCTGTAGACACCTCCGACCTTGCTGTTCTGGTAGACTCGTCCACAATCCTGGGAAGATTGATGCTCCAATCGGTCACCAAGTCGTTGGCTAGTACCACGTCAATCCCAGCCACAGGGAGGGTATCGACTACTGCCAACTCACATGTGCCGCTGAAATAAGGCGAATCAAGATGTACTGGCACTAAGGGGGCGATGTACTGCGTCCTAGGAAACCCAACCAGGATCACCTCTGGTCTCCCATCCACACTTACTCCCTCGGGTAACGAGCTCTTCACGATCAGGGACTGGGCTGCTCCACTATCTCTGAGCACTACAATTGATCTACCAGTATGATCACTCGTTACATACCCGGTCGAAGTGTGAGGGACCAACAAACTTGGTCCTTCCTGCGTCGTCGTAGACTGGTTTCCTACTGGTGGTGTAACACAGCTCATCATCATCACCTCCCTACGTGCGCTGCCACCTCTTCTGCCTCGGCACCTAGCAGCTATATGCCCTTTCTGCCCACAAGTCCAGCACACCATATTCCTCCTCGGGCTCCGGTGCTTCGGACTGCTAGGACTTGTTCTTCGGGGGCTACTTGGGGGCGTCTTCTTAGCACTTTGTGGGACGGGTCTTTCTTCTTCATCATGAGGTCTGTCGAACCGGCGCTGGTAATTCCTTGGGACGTACTTAGCAGACGGCCTATGAGTCAGGATGTACTCTTCAGCCATGGTGGCTGCTGCACTCAAGGTCTCTACCTGCTGTTCCTCCAAGTACGTCTTGAGGTCTCCAGATAAACAATCCTTGAAGTCCTCGAGCAGAATCAGCTGTTCGAGGTCTTCCCTGGTCTCCACCTTCCGAGAGGCACACCATTCCTGGAAAAGTCGCTCCTTGATTGTGGCGAATTCGGTAAAAGTGTGCTCTGAGGTCTTCTTCAGGTTTCTGAACTTTTGCCTGTACGCCTCAGGTACCAATTGGTACGCCATGAGCACAACTTTCTTCACCATATCGTAATCGCCGGAGTCGTCAAGGGATAACGTAGAGTAGGCAATTTGGGCCTTCCCAGTCAAGACTGACTGTATCATGATGGCCCAGTTCTCCCTTGGCCACTCCAAAGAGGCAGCGACTTTCTCGAAGGCTGCAAAGAATTTTGACACTTCCTTCTCATGGAACTTGGGGACCATTTTGATGTTGCGTACCGGATCGAAGCTACTGGTGTCCGTTGTTTGTCTCCGACCACCGCCTAATCGCAAAACTTCTAGTTCATGTTGTCTCTCTCTTTCCTCTTTGTCTCGTTGTTCTTGTCTGTCTCGTTCCTCTCTTTCTCGCTCTCGTTCTTCTCTCTCTCGTTCTCGTTCTTCTCTCTCTCGTTCTCGTTCTTCTCTCTCTCGTCTCTCTTCTCTTTCTCGTTCTTCTCTCTCTCGTCTCTCTTCTCTTTCTCGTTCTTCTCTTTCTCTTTCTCGTTCTTCTTTTTCTCTTTCTCGTTCTTCTTTTTCTCTTTCTCGTTCTAATTCTAAACGTCTCATCTCTAATTCTTTATCTTGTCTCTCTCGTTCCATTTCTAATTTCTTCCATTCTATTTCCCGATTGATCTCTAGGGCACGCATCTTGACTGTTAGGAAGCTGATATTAAGCTCGCCTGCATCACTGTCAACGTCGCTGCCCTTATCTTCCTTTTCCGTGGAAGCTATGCCTGCACTTTCCTTTGTACTAGGAGTCTCGCCTTCCTGTTTCTCTTCTGCCTTCAGGTGCCGGTGTACCTTGGACAAGATCTCCACACGGGAATCACTGGCACGGATCTTGATCTCCAGGTAGGCGCTCACTAGTACAAGCTCTGGTTTGCTCAAATATTTCAATCTGGCAAGACAATCCTCTCTGTTCAGAAAAGCCTGAACCTCGTCCAGATCATCGATGGTAGCTTTGTCTGCCATTGTCACAGATGAAACACTTAGCACTTAACACACTGAGCACTGTTCTACGCCAATATTGTACTTTATCGCACCAAACACTGCACTTGCCAATATTGCACGTAATCACTCCGGGCACCGCACTACCCAATATTGCACCGAGTCCAAGCGAACACTTCGCTCTACAATATTACACTAAATCACTGAGCACCGCACTAGTCAATATTGCACTTAGTCACTCTGAGCACCGCACAGGACGTATAACGTCACAATCGTCACACAGGGGGAATTATATACAGGGATTACGCCACTTCACCACCCCTGTCAAACATACTTAACAAGGGGACGGATCCCGCTGGGGATGCCAATTATGTTACGGCCCTCTCGGGACGCAACGGGGTTCTCACTCTGATGTTAGAGGAAGATATAAGTATCCGGCCCCAAGCCAGTAGAGGCTATCAAGGGATGCGATCCGTGACGCAAGTAACTTTAAGGGAGTAGGGAAAGAAAGGTAAGAACTTAATATAATATAATCTAACCATCACCATTTAAATATATAAAATAAGAGTACACGAGCGGGGAGGGGTATTAACACTTAACAAGGGGATTAATTCTTCATCGTGGTCTTCTGCAGAAGACGCTGGTGCCACACCACTTGGTGCCGATTCCTTGGTGCTTTCTTCGTGGCCTCAAGACGTGTCCACTGAGAACGCCGAGCCTACCCTGGCCACAGGTCAGCCACAACACAGGTCCACTGGGGGCACCGTCGTAGAGGCCGTCAACCACACGTCCAGCAGGTCTGCTGGCAGGTACTGAGCCAACAAGGCTGGTACGGCCACTCCACGCACGATAAAAGGGGTACGCCCTAGACAGGAGTCTCGTGTGATATCACCAATCACCCTCCTGTCCTCAATACCCCAGTGGATTATCGTCTCCAACCGTCGGTCCCGGGTAAATCCTTCCTCTGCCACTCCACTGGCAGGCTTAACACTCCACAGTGTTCTTCCGGGGGGACGACGTCACGACAGCAGCAGCAAACTTCACTGTATGGAGACTGGCTGCCTCGGGTAGACTGACTCCACCTTCAACACAGTGGTCCCAGGTCGGCTCTGTAAACAGACACGTCATCAATAACTGGGACACTAATACACCACACTCACAGGCTCAGATACTAACGCCTGACGTATCCAGCCCATAGATGGCGCTGTCGTCGGAGCACCACCTCACCAGAGGTCAGGAGCGGCGGTGTTGAGCGCTGAACCAGACTGGAAACTGGTCCTCGAGGCCAGTACACGCTGTCCTCACTAGGTGTCGTCGTTCGTTTGGCGGGGGTTTCGGGAGCTGACCCACAGATGGCGTGTTTGTCACTGCTCCAGGCTCGGACGCTGAATCCGGGTCCGTAACAATCACACCAAACCTGTCTCCTGAAGCCCACGTAAAAAGAATAACGTCTGCGGCATATGCGAGACTACCTTACATCAGAACAGGCTTCAGGAACCTGTGTAAGGAATCATTCAGAATCTTGTACACCACATATGTAAGACCAATCCTGGAGTATGCGGCCCCAGCATGGAGCCCGTATCTTGTCAAGCACAAGACGAAGCAGGAAAAAGTACAAAGGTATGCCACTAGACTAGTCCCAGAACTAAGAGGCATGAGTTACGAGGAAAGGATGCGGGAAATGCACCTTACGACACTGGAAGACAGAAGAGTAAGGGGAGACATGATCATAACCTACACAACCCTCAGAGGAATCGACCGGGTAAACAAGGATAAACTATTCAACACTGGTGGGACGCAAACAAGGGGACACAGGTGGAAACTGAGTACCCACATGAGCCACAGACACGTTAGAAGGAACTTTTTCAGTGTCAGAGTAGTTAACGGATGGAATGCATTAGGCAGTGATGTGGTGGAGGCTGACTCCATACACAGTTTCAAATGTAGATATGATAGAGCCCAGTAGGCTCAGGAATCTGTACACCAGTTGATTGACAGTTGAGAGGCGGGACCAAAGAGCCAAAGCTCAACCCCCGCAAGCACAAATAGGTGAGTAAAAATAGGTGAGTACACAGAGGAAGCAGCCCATAACAGCTCTTTAAATCCCAGGTACCTATTTACTGCTAGGTAACAGGAACAACAGGGTGAAAGAAACTGCCTAGTTTCGTTTCTGCCATCACCGGAGGATCGAACACGGACGCAAGGATTACGAGTTGAGAGCGCTGTCTACTCAGCTGTCAGGCCCCGTAGTGCGTGTACTCGTCAAAAAACATAATTTGGGAGAGCTTAGGGGAAAGGAATGATGCTTCCTGGGTAGGGGAGTTGGTGTGGGGTTAGTCACTTGGTGGCCTTGGACCTGTGGGGGAGGGGGTTGCCAGTTATGAATTTAATGATTGAATTTGTTAAGATAGGGTATTTATGTAAAAGACGCTGTGAAGAGATAGTAACAAAAGTGTTCCTGACTGCTGTAAGGTAGTGAGTAACTGACTTGTATGTTAGAAAAATGAATGCTTACAAGAAAATTACCTTTTCTTTGAAAACATTTTTTTGCAAAATAAGTACAAGTTATTTTGTAAACAAAATATCATTATTTTCCTTTAATAAACACACATGAGCACAAATGGTCCTCGGGAGTCAGAGAGATTGAGAATGAACAGCAAAATAGTAACAAAAAATGAGACAATGATGGGATACTATGTAATTCAAACATAAACCTGTTAAGTATGTAAATTACAGTACCACTAAACACGCGTACACGTACATATGTCAATCAATTTACATAAATAAACATTCACTAATATGTTCCTTTAACAATGGACACATAGATAATTACCATACACGTGTCAGTCCAATTGCAGGTACACATAGACACACATAGCTGCACTTATCTGTCGCTCCTGACAATAGTAAACATGTAACAAAAAATGTGACAATGATGGGACACTATGTCATTCAAACGTACACACGCTAACCTTATATATTACAGTAACACTAAACACGCGTACATGTATATATGTCATTCAATTTACATAAAAAAACATTCACTAATATGTTCCTTTTACAATTAACACACAGATAATTACCGTACACATGTCAGTCCAATTGCAGGTACACATAAACACACATAGCTGCACTTGTCTGTCGCTCCTGACAATAGTATACATAGGTATACACACAAAACAGTCCTTTATCAACTAATGTGTGTGTGTGTGTGTGTGTGTGTGTGTGTATTTATTCCTTGTATTTATTATTTGTGTCTGCAAAATCGAGTTATTAGCTCTTGGACCCCGCCTTTCTAACAAATGTATTTTTCCTCTTTTATATCAACTACATTTATTTCTCACTAACACACACGCACACACACACACATAGTGGAAACAGGAGGCCAGACACAGGATACAGAATAGGAGATGAAGAACTTAATGAAACGGACTGAGAGAAAGATCTAGGAGTTGATATCACACCAAACCTGTCTCCTGAAGCCCACGTAAAAAGAATAACGTCTGCGGCATATGCGAGACTACCTTACATCAGAACAGGCTTCAGGAACCTGTGTAAGGAATCATTCAGAATCTTGTACACCACATATGTAAGACCAATCCTGGAGTATGCGGCCCCAGCATGGAGCCCGTATCTTGTCAAGCACAAGACGAAGCAGGAAAAAGTACAAAGGTATGCCACTAGACTAGTCCCAGAACTAAGAGGCATGAGTTACGAGGAAAGGATGCGGGAAATGCACCTTACGACACTGGAAGACAGAAGAGTAAGGGGAGACATGATCATAACCTACACAACCCTCAGAGGAATCGACCGGGTAAACAAGGATAAACTATTCAACACTGGTGGGACGCAAACAAGGGGACACAGGTGGAAACTGAGTACCCACATGAGCCACAGACACGTTAGAAGGAACTTTTTCAGTGTCAGAGTAGTTAACGGATGGAATGCATTAGGCAGTGATGTGGTGGAGGCTGACTCCATACACAGTTTCAAATGTAGATATGATAGAGCCCAGTAGGCTCAGGAATCTGTACACCAGTTGATTGACAGTTGAGAGGCGGGACCAAAGAGCCAAAGCTCAACCCCCGCAAGCACAAATAGGTGAGTAAAAATAGGTGAGTACACAGAGGAAGCAGCCCATAACAGCTCTTTAAATCCCAGGTACCTATTTACTGCTAGGTAACAGGAACAACAGGGTGAAAGAAACTGCCTAGTTTCGTTTCTGCCATCACCGGAGGATCGAACACGGACGCAAGGATTACGAGTTGAGAGCGCTGTCTACTCAGCTGTCAGGCCCCGTAGTGCGTGTACTCGTCAAAAAACATAATTTGGGAGAGCTTAGGGGAAAGGAATGATGCTTCCTGGGTAGGGGAGTTGGTGTGGGGTTAGTCACTTGGTGGCCTTGGACCTGTGGGGGAGGGGGTTGCCAGTTATGAATTTAATGATTGAATTTGTTAAGATAGGGTATTTATGTAAAAGACGCTGTGAAGAGATAGTAACAAAAGTGTTCCTGACTGCTGTAAGGTAGTGAGTAACTGACTTGTATGTTAGAAAAATGAATGCTTACAAGAAAATTACCTTTTCTTTGAAAACATTTTTTTGCAAAATAAGTACAAGTTATTTTGTAAACAAAATATCATTATTTTCCTTTAATAAACACACATGAGCACAAATGGTCCTCGGGAGTCAGAGAGATTGAGAATGAACAGCAAAATAGTAACAAAAAATGAGACAATGATGGGATACTATGTAATTCAAACATAAACCTGTTAAGTATGTAAATTACAGTACCACTAAACACGCGTACACGTACATATGTCAATCAATTTACATAAATAAACATTCACTAATATGTTCCTTTAACAATGGACACATAGATAATTACCATACACGTGTCAGTCCAATTGCAGGTACACATAGACACACATAGCTGCACTTATCTGTCGCTCCTGACAATAGTAAACATGTAACAAAAAATGTGACAATGATGGGACACTATGTCATTCAAACGTACACACGCTAACCTTATATATTACAGTAACACTAAACACGCGTACATGTATATATGTCATTCAATTTACATAAAAAAACATTCACTAATATGTTCCTTTTACAATTAACACACAGATAATTACCGTACACATGTCAGTCCAATTGCAGGTACACATAAACACACATAGCTGCACTTGTCTGTCGCTCCTGACAATAGTATACATAGGTATACACACAAAACAGTCCTTTATCAACTAATGTGTGTGTGTGTGTGTGTGTGTGTGTGTGTGTGTGTGTGTATTTATTCCTTGTATTTATTATTTGTGTCTGCAAAATCGAGTTATTAGCTCTTGGACCCCGCCTTTCTAACAAATGTATTTTTCCTCTTTTATATCAACTACATTTATTTCTCACTAACACACACGCACACACACACACATAGTGGAAACAGGAGGCCAGACACAGGATACAGAATAGGAGATGAAGAACTTAATGAAACGGACTGAGAGAAAGATCTAGGAGTTGATATCACACCAAACCTGTCTCCTGAAGCCCACGTAAAAAGAATAACGTCTGCGGCATATGCGAGACTACCTTACATCAGAACAGCCTTCAGGAACCTGTGTAAGGAATCATTCAGAATCTTGTACACCACATATGTAAGACCAATCCTGGAGTATGCGGCCCCAGCATGGAGCCCGTATCTTGTCAAGCACAAGACGAAGCAGGAAAAAGTACAAAGGTATGCCACTAGACTAGTCCCAGAACTAAGAGGCATGAGTTACGAGGAAAGGATGCGGGAAATGCACCTTACGACACTGGAAGACAGAAGAGTAAGGGGAGACATGATCATAACCTACACAACCCTCAGAGGAATCGACCGGGTAAACAAGGATAAACTATTCAACACTGGTGGGACGCAAACAAGGGGACACAGGTGGAAACTGAGTACCCACATGAGCCACAGACACGTTAGAAGGAACTTTTTCAGTGTCAGAGTAGTTAACGGATGGAATGCATTAGGCAGTGATGTGGTGGAGGCTGACTCCATACACAGTTTCAAATGTAGATATGATAGAGCCCAGTAGGCTCAGGAATCTGTACACCAGTTGATTGACAGTTGAGAGGCGGGACCAAAGAGCCAAAGCTCAACCCCCGCAAGCACAAATAGGTGAGTAAAAATAGGTGAGTACACAGAGGAAGCAGCCCATAACAGCTCTTTAAATCCCAGGTACCTATTTACTGCTAGGTAACAGGAACAACAGGGTGAAAGAAACTGCCTAGTTTCGTTTCTGCCATCACCGGAGGATCGAACACGGACGCTAGGATTACGAGTTGAGAGCGCTGTCTACTCAGCTGTCAGGCCCCGTAGTGCGTGTACTCGTCAAAAAACATAATTTGGGAGAGGTTAGGGGAAAGGAATGATGCTTCCTGGGTAGGGGAGTTGGTGTGGGGTTAGTCACTTGGTGGCCTTGGACCTGTGGGGGAGGGGGTTGCCAGTTATGAATTTAATGATTGAATTTGTTAAGATAGGGTATTTATGTAAAAGACGCTGTGAAGAGATAGTAACAAAAGTGTTCCTGACTGCTGTAAGGTAGTGAGTAACTGACTTGTATGTTAGAAAAATGAATGCTTACAAGAAAATTACCTTTTCTTTGAAAACATTTTTTTGCAAAATAAGTACAAGTTATTTTGTAAACAAAATATCATTATTTTCCTTTAATAAACACACATGAGCACAAATGGTCCTCGGGAGTCAGAGAGATTGAGAATGAACAGCAAAATAGTAACAAAAAATGAGACAATGATGGGATACTATGTAATTCAAACATAAACCTGTTAAGTATGTAAATTACAGTACCACTAAACACGCGTACACGTACATATGTCAATCAATTTACATAAATAAACATTCACTAATATGTTCCTTTAACAATGGACACATAGATAATTACCATACACGTGTCAGTCCAATTGCAGGTACACATAGACACACATAGCTGCACTTGTCTGTCGCTCCTGACAATAGTAAACATGTAACAAAAAATGTGACAATGATGGGACACTATGTCATTCAAACGTACACACGCTAACCTTATATATTACAGTAACACTAAACACGCGTACATGTATATATGTCATTCAATTTACATAAAAAAACATTCACTAATATGTTCCTTTTACAATTAACACACAGATAATTACCGTACACATGTCAGTCCAATTGCAGGTACACATAAACACACATAGCTGCACTTGTCTGTCGCTCCTGACAATAGTATACATAGGTATACACACAAAACAGTCCTTTATCAACTAATGTGTGTGTGTGTGTGTGTATTTATTCCTTGTATTTATTATTTGTGTCTGCAAAATCGAGTTATTAGCTCTTGGACCCCGCCTTTCTAACAAATGTATTTTTCCTCTTTTATATCAACTACATTTATTTCTCACTAACACACACGCACACACACACACATAGTGGAAACAGGAGGCCAGACACAGGATACAGAATAGGAGATGAAGAACTTAATGAAACGGACTGAGAGAAAGATCTAGGAGTTGATATCACACCAAACCTGTCTCCTGAAGCCCACGTAAAAAGAATAACGTCTGCGGCATATGCGAGACTACCTTACATCAGAACAGCCTTCAGGAACCTGTGTAAGGAATCATTCAGAATCTTGTACACCACATATGTAAGACCAATCCTGGAGTATGCGGCCCCAGCATGGAGCCCGTATCTTGTCAAGCACAAGACGAAGCAGGAAAAAGTACAAAGGTATGCCACTAGACTAGTCCCAGAACTAAGAGGCATGAGTTACGAGGAAAGGATGCGGGAAATGCACCTTACGACACTGGAAGACAGAAGAGTAAGGGGAGACATGATCATAACCTACACAACCCTCAGAGGAATCGACCGGGTAAACAAGGATAAACTATTCAACACTGGTGGGACGCAAACAAGGGGACACAGGTGGAAACTGAGTACCCACATGAGCCACAGACACGTTAGAAGGAACTTTTTCAGTGTCAGAGTAGTTAACGGATGGAATGCATTAGGCAGTGATGTGGTGGAGGCTGACTCCATACACAGTTTCAAATGTAGATATGATAGAGCCCAGTAGGCTCAGGAATCTGTACACCAGTTGATTGACAGTTGAGAGGCGGGACCAAAGAGCCAAAGCTCAACCCCCGCAAGCACAAATAGGTGAGTAAAAATAGGTGAGTACACAGAGGAAGCAGCCCATAACAGCTCTTTAAATCCCAGGTACCTATTTACTGCTAGGTAACAGGAACAACAGGGTGAAAGAAACTGCCTAGTTTCGTTTCTGCCATCACCGGAGGATCGAACACGGACGCTAGGATTACGAGTTGAGAGCGCTGTCTACTCAGCTGTCAGGCCCCGTAGTGCGTGTACTCGTCAAAAAACATAATTTGGGAGAGGTTAGGGGAAAGGAATGATGCTTCCTGGGTAGGGGAGTTGGTGTGGGGTTAGTCACTTGGTGGCCTTGGACCTGTGGGGGAGGGGGTTGCCAGTTATGAATTTAATGATTGAATTTGTTAAGATAGGGTATTTATGTAAAAGACGCTGTGAAGAGATAGTAACAAAAGTGTTCCTGACTGCTGTAAGGTAGTGAGTAACTGACTTGTATGTTAGAAAAATGAATGCTTACAAGAAAATTACCTTTTCTTTGAAAACATTTTTTTGCAAAATAAGTACAAGTTATTTTGTAAACAAAATATCATTATTTTCCTTTAATAAACACACATGAGCACAAATGGTCCTCGGGAGTCAGAGAGATTGAGAATGAACAGCAAAATAGTAACAAAAAATGAGACAATGATGGGATACTATGTAATTCAAACATAAACCTGTTAAGTATGTAAATTACAGTACCACTAAACACGCGTACACGTACATATGTCAATCAATTTACATAAATAAACATTCACTAATATGTTCCATTAACAATGGACACATAGATAATTACCATACACGTGTCAGTCCAATTGCAGGTACACATAGACACACATAGCTGCACTTGTCTGTCGCTCCTGACAATAGTAAACATGTAACAAAAAATGTGACAATGATGGGACACTATGTCATTCAAACGTACACACGCTAACCTTATATATTACAGTAACACTAAACACGCGTACATGTATATATGTCATTCAATTTACATAAAAAAACATTCACTAATATGTTCCTTTTACAATTAACACACAGATAATTACCGTACACATGTCAGTCCAATTGCAGGTACACATAAACACACATAGCTGCACTTGTCTGTCGCTCCTGACAATAGTATACATAGGTATACACACAAAACAGTCCTTTATCAACTAATGTGTGTGTGTGTGTGTGTATTTATTCCTTGTATTTATTATTTGTGTCTGCAAAATCGAGTTATTAGCTCTTGGACCCAGCCTTTCTAACAAATGTATTTTTCCTCTTTTATATCAACTACATTTATTTCTCACTAACACACACGCACGCACACACACATAGTGGAAACAGGAGGCCAGACACAGGATACAGAATAGGAGATGAAGAACTTAATGAAACGGACTGAGAGAAAGATCTAGGAGTTGATATCACACCAAACCTGTCTCCTGAAGCCCACGTAAAAAGAATAACGTCTGCGGCATATGCGAGACTACCTTACATCAGAACAGCCTTCAGGAACCTGTGTAAGGAATCATTCAGAATCTTGTACACCACATATGTAAGACCAATCCTGGAGTATGCGGCCCCAGCATGGAGCCCGTATCTTGTCAAGCACAAGACGAAGCAGGAAAAAGTACAAAGGTATGCCACTAGACTAGTCCCAGAACTAAGAGGCATGAGTTACGAGGAAAGGATGCGGGAAATGCACCTTACGACACTGGAAGACAGAAGAGTAAGGGGAGACATGATCATAACCTACACAACCCTCAGAGGAATCGACCGGGTAAACAAGGATAAACTATTCAACACTGGTGGGACGCAAACAAGGGGACACAGGTGGAAACTGAGTACCCACATGAGCCACAGACACGTTAGAAGGAACTTTTTCAGTGTCAGAGTAGTTAACGGATGGAATGCATTAGGCAGTGATGTGGTGGAGGCTGACTCCATACACAGTTTCAAATGTAGATATGATAGAGCCCAGTAGGCTCAGGAATCTGTACACCAGTTGATTGACAGTTGAGAGGCGGGACCAAAGAGCCAAAGCTCAACCCCCGCAAGCACAAATAGGTGAGTAAAAATAGGTGAGTACACAGAGGAAGCAGCCCATAACAGCTCTTTAAATCCCAGGTACCTATTTACTGCTAGGTAACAGGAACAACAGGGTGAAAGAAACTGCCTAGTTTCGTTTCTGCCATCACCGGAGGATCGAACACGGACGCTAGGATTACGAGTTGAGAGCGCTGTCTACTCAGCTGTCAGGCCCCGTAGTGCGTGTACTCGTCAAAAAACATAATTTGGGAGAGGTTAGGGGAAAGGAATGATGCTTCCTGGGTAGGGGAGTTGGTGTGGGGTTAGTCACTTGGTGGCCTTGGACCTGTGGGGGAGGGGGTTGCCAGTTATGAATTTAATGATTGAATTTGTTAAGATCGGGTATTTATGTAAAAGACGCTGTGAAGAGATAGTAACAAAAGTGTTCCTGACTGCTGTAAGGTAGTGAGTAACTGACTTGTATGTTAGAAAAATGAATGCTTACAAGAAAATTACCTTTTCTTTGAAAACATTTTTTTGCAAAATAAGTACAAGTTATTTTGTAAACAAAATATCATTATTTTCCTTTAATAAACACACATGAGCACAAATGGTCCTCGGGAGTCAGAGAGATTGAGAATGAACAGCAAAATAGTAACAAAAAATGAGACAATGATGGGATACTATGTAATTCAAACATAAACCTGTTAAGTATGTAAATTACAGTACCACTAAACACGCGTACACGTACATATGTCAATCAATTTACATAAATAAACATTCACTAATATGTTCCTTTAACAATGGACACATAGATAATTACCATACACGTGTCAGTCCAATTGCAGGTACACATAGACACACATAGCTGCACTTGTCTGTCGCTCCTGACAATAGTAAATATGTAACAAAAAATGTGACAATGATGGGACACTATGTCATTCAAACGTACACACGCTAACCTTATATATTACAGTAACACTAAACACGCGTACATGTATATATGTCATTCAATTTACATAAAAAAACATTCACTAATATGTTCCTTTTACAATTAACACACAGATAATTACCGTACACATGTCAGTCCAATTGCAGGTACACATAAACACACATAGCTGCACTTGTCTGTCGCTCCTGACAATAGTATACATAGGTATACACACAAAACAGTCCTTTATCAACTAATGTGTGTGTGTGTGTGTGTGTGTGTGTGTGTGTATTTATTCCTTGTATTTATTATTTGTGTCTGCAAAATCGAGTTATTAGCTCTTGGACCCCGCCTTTCTAACAAATGTATTTTTCCTCTTTTATATCAACTACATTTATTTCTCACTAACACACACGCACACACACACACATAGTGGAAACAGGAGGCCAGACACAGGATACAGAATAGGAGATGAAGAACTTAATGAAACGGACTGAGAGAAAGATCTAGGAGTTGATATCACACCAAACCTGTCTCCTGAAGCCCACGTAAAAAGAATAACGTCTGCGGCATATGCGAGACTACCTTACATCAGAACAGCCTTCAGGAACCTGTGTAAGGAATCATTCAGAATCTTGTACACCACATATGTAAGACCAATCCTGGAGTATGCGGCCCCAGCATGGAGCCCGTATCTTGTCAAGCACAAGACGAAGCAGGAAAAAGTACAAAGGTATGCCACTAGACTAGTCCCAGAACTAAGAGGCATGAGTTACGAGGAAAGGATGCGGGAAATGCACCTTACGACACTGGAAGACAGAAGAGTAAGGGGAGACATGATCATAACCTACACAACCCTCAGAGGAATCGACCGGGTAAACAAGGATAAACTATTCAACACTGGTGGGACGCAAACAAGGGGACACAGGTGGAAACTGAGTACCCACATGAGCCACAGACACGTTAGAAGGAACTTTTTCAGTGTCAGAGTAGTTAACGGATGGAATGCATTAGGCAGTGATGTGGTGGAGGCTGACTCCATACACAGTTTCAAATGTAGATATGATAGAGCCCAGTAGGCTCAGGAATCTGTACACCAGTTGATTGACAGTTGAGAGGCGGGACCAAAGAGCCAAAGCTCAACCCCCGCAAGCACAAATAGGTGAGTAAAAATAGGTGAGTACACAGAGGAAGCAGCCCATAACAGCTCTTTAAATCCCAGGTACCTATTTACTGCTAGGTAACAGGAACAACAGGGTGAAAGAAACTGCCTAGTTTCGTTTCTGCCATCACCGGAGGATCGAACACGGACGCAAGGATTACGAGTTGAGAGCGCTGTCTACTCAGCTGTCAGGCCCCGTAGTGCGTGTACTCGTCAAAAAACATAATTTGGGAGAGCTTAGGGGAAAGGAATGATGCTTCCTGGGTAGGGGAGTTGGTGTGGGGTTAGTCACTTGGTGGCCTTGGACCTGTGGGGGAGGGGGTTGCCAGTTATGAATTTAATGATTGAATTTGTTAAGATAGGGTATTTATGTAAAAGACGCTGTGAAGAGATAGTAACAAAAGTGTTCCTGACTGCTGTAAGGTAGTGAGTAACTGACTTGTATGTTAGAAAAATGAATGCTTACAAGAAAATTACCTTTTCTTTGAAAACATTTTTTTGCAAAATAAGTACAAGTTATTTTGTAAACAAAATATCATTATTTTCCTTTAATAAACACACATGAGCACAAATGGTCCTCGGGAGTCAGAGAGATTGAGAATGAACAGCAAAATAGTAACAAAAAATGAGACAATGATGGGATACTATGTAATTCAAACATAAACCTGTTAAGTATGTAAATTACAGTACCACTAAACACGCGTACACGTACATATGTCAATCAATTTACATAAATAAACATTCACTAATATGTTCCATTAACAATGGACACATAGATAATTACCATACACGTGTCAGTCCAATTGCAGGTACACATAGACACACATAGCTGCACTTGTCTGTCGCTCCTGACAATAGTAAACATGTAACAAAAAATGTGACAATGATGGGACACTATGTCATTCAAACGTACACACGCTAACCTTATATATTACAGTAACACTAAACACGCGTACATGTATATATGTCATTCAATTTACATAAAAAAACATTCACTAATATGTTCCTTTTACAATTAACACACAGATAATTACCGTACACATGTCAGTCCAATTGCAGGTACACATAAACACACATAGCTGCACTTGTCTGTCGCTCCTGACAATAGTATACATAGGTATACACACAAAACAGTCCTTTATCAACTAATGTGTGTGTGTGTGTGTGTATTTATTCCTTGTATTTATTATTTGTGTCTGCAAAATCGAGTTATTAGCTCTTGGACCCAGCCTTTCTAACAAATGTATTTTTCCTCTTTTATATCAACTACATTTATTTCTCACTAACACACACGCACGCACACACACATAGTGGAAACAGGAGGCCAGACACAGGATACAGAATAGGAGATGAAGAACTTAATGAAACGGACTGAGAGAAAGATCTAGGAGTTGATATCACACCAAACCTGTCTCCTGAAGCCCACGTAAAAAGAATAACGTCTGCGGCATATGCGAGACTACCTTACATCAGAACAGCCTTCAGGAACCTGTGTAAGGAATCATTCAGAATCTTGTACACCACATATGTAAGACCAATCCTGGAGTATGCGGCCCCAGCATGGAGCCCGTATCTTGTCAAGCACAAGACGAAGCAGGAAAAAGTACAAAGGTATGCCACTAGACTAGTCCCAGAACTAAGAGGCATGAGTTACGAGGAAAGGATGCGGGAAATGCACCTTACGACACTGGAAGACAGAAGAGTAAGGGGAGACATGATCATAACCTACACAACCCTCAGAGGAATCGACCGGGTAAACAAGGATAAACTATTCAACACTGGTGGGACGCAAACAAGGGGACACAGGTGGAAACTGAGTACCCACATGAGCCACAGACACGTTAGAAGGAACTTTTTCAGTGTCAGAGTAGTTAACGGATGGAATGCATTAGGCAGTGATGTGGTGGAGGCTGACTCCATACACAGTTTCAAATGTAGATATGATAGAGCCCAGTAGGCTCAGGAATCTGTACACCAGTTGATTGACAGTTGAGAGGCGGGACCAAAGAGCCAAAGCTCAACCCCCGCAAGCACAAATAGGTGAGTAAAAATAGGTGAGTACACAGAGGAAGCAGCCCATAACAGCTCTTTAAATCCCAGGTACCTATTTACTGCTAGGTAACAGGAACAACAGGGTGAAAGAAACTGCCTAGTTTCGTTTCTGCCATCACCGGAGGATCGAACACGGACGCTAGGATTACGAGTTGAGAGCGCTGTCTACTCAGCTGTCAGGCCCCGTAGTGCGTGTACTCGTCAAAAAACATAATTTGGGAGAGGTTAGGGGAAAGGAATGATGCTTCCTGGGTAGGGGAGTTGGTGTGGGGTTAGTCACTTGGTGGCCTTGGACCTGTGGGGGAGGGGGTTGCCAGTTATGAATTTAATGATTGAATTTGTTAAGATCGGGTATTTATGTAAAAGACGCTGTGAAGAGATAGTAACAAAAGTGTTCCTGACTGCTGTAAGGTAGTGAGTAACTGACTTGTATGTTAGAAAAATGAATGCTTACAAGAAAATTACCTTTTCTTTGAAAACATTTTTTTGCAAAATAAGTACAAGTTATTTTGTAAACAAAATATCATTATTTTCCTTTAATAAACACACATGAGCACAAATGGTCCTCGGGAGTCAGAGAGATTGAGAATGAACAGCAAAATAGTAACAAAAAATGAGACAATGATGGGATACTATGTAATTCAAACATAAACCTGTTAAGTATGTAAATTACAGTACCACTAAACACGCGTACACGTACATATGTCAATCAATTTACATAAATAAACATTCACTAATATGTTCCTTTAACAATGGACACATAGATAATTACCATACACGTGTCAGTCCAATTGCAGGTACACATAGACACACATAGCTGCACTTGTCTGTCGCTCCTGACAATAGTAAATATGTAACAAAAAATGTGACAATGATGGGACACTATGTCATTCAAACGTACACACGCTAACCTTATATATTACAGTAACACTAAACACGCGTACATGTATATATGTCATTCAATTTACATAAAAAAACATTCACTAATATGTTCCTTTTACAATTAACACACAGATAATTACCGTACACATGTCAGTCCAATTGCAGGTACACATAAACACACATAGCTGCACTTGTCTGTCGCTCCTGACAATAGTATACATAGGTATACACACAAAACAGTCCTTTATCAACTAATGTGTGTGTGTGTGTGTGTGTGTGTGTGTGTGTATTTATTCCTTGTATTTATTATTTGTGTCTGCAAAATCGAGTTATTAGCTCTTGGACCCCGCCTTTCTAACAAATGTATTTTTCCTCTTTTATATCAACTACATTTATTTCTCACTAACACACACGCACACACACACACATAGTGGAAACAGGAGGCCAGACACAGGATACAGAATAGGAGATGAAGAACTTAATGAAACGGACTGAGAGAAAGATCTAGGAGTTGATATCACACCAACCTGTCTCCTGAAGCCCACGTAAAAAGAATAACGTCTGCGGCATATGCGAGACTACCTTACATCAGAACAGCCTTCAGGAACCTGTGTAAGGAATCATTCAGAATCTTGTACACCACATATGTAAGACCAATCCTGGAGTATGCGGCCCCAGCATGGAGCCCGTATCTTGTCAAGCACAAGACGAAGCAGGAAAAAGTACAAAGGTATGCCACTAGACTAGTCCCAGAACTAAGAGGCATGAGTTACGAGGAAAGGATGCGGGAAATGCACCTTACGACACTGGAAGACAGAAGAGTAAGGGGAGACATGATCATAACCTACACAACCCTCAGAGGAATCGACCGGGTAAACAAGGATAAACTATTCAACACTGGTGGGACGCAAACAAGGGGACACAGGTGGAAACTGAGTACCCACATGAGCCACAGACACGTTAGAAGGAACTTTTTCAGTGTCAGAGTAGTTAACGGATGGAATGCATTAGGCAGTGATGTGGTGGAGGCTGACTCCATACACAGTTTCAAATGTAGATATGATAGAGCCCAGTAGGCTCAGGAATCTGTACACCAGTTGATTGACAGTTGAGAGGCGGGACCAAAGAGCCAAAGCTCAACCCCCGCAAGCACAAATAGGTGAGTAAAAATAGGTGAGTACACAGAGGAAGCAGCCCATAACAGCTCTTTAAATCCCAGGTACCTATTTACTGCTAGGTAACAGGAACAACAGGGTGAAAGAAACTGCCTAGTTTCGTTTCTGCCATCACCGGAGGATCGAACACGGACGCAAGGATTACGAGTTGAGAGCGCTGTCTACTCAGCTGTCAGGCCCCGTAGTGCGTGTACTCGTCAAAAAACATAATTTGGGAGAGCTTAGGGGAAAGGAATGATGCTTCCTGGGTAGGGGAGTTGGTGTGGGGTTAGTCACTTGGTGGCCTTGGACCTGTGGGGGAGGGGGTTGCCAGTTATGAATTTAATGATTGAATTTGTTAAGATAGGGTATTTATGTAAAAGACGCTGTGAAGAGATAGTAACAAAAGTGTTCCTGACTGCTGTAAGGTAGTGAGTAACTGACTTGTATGTTAGAAAAATGAATGCTTACAAGAAAATTACCTTTTCTTTGAAAACATTTTTTTGCAAAATAAGTACAAGTTATTTTGTAAACAAAATATCATTATTTTCCTTTAATAAACACACATGAGCACAAATGGTCCTCGGGAGTCAGAGAGATTGAGAATGAACAGCAAAATAGTAACAAAAAATGAGACAATGATGGGATACTATGTAATTCAAACATAAACCTGTTAAGTATGTAAATTACAGTACCACTAAACACGCGTACACGTACATATGTCAATCAATTTACATAAATAAACATTCACTAATATGTTCCTTTAACAATGGACACATAGATAATTACCATACACGTGTCAGTCCAATTGCAGGTACACATAGACACACATAGCTGCACTTATCTGTCGCTCCTGACAATAGTAAACATGTAACAAAAAATGTGACAATGATGGGACACTATGTCATTCAAACGTACACACGCTAACCTTATATATTACAGTAACACTAAACACGCGTACATGTATATATGTCATTCAATTTACATAAAAAAACATTCACTAATATGTTCCTTTTACAATTAACACACAGATAATTACCGTACACATGTCAGTCCAATTGCAGGTACACATAAACACACATAGCTGCACTTGTCTGTCGCTCCTGACAATAGTATACATAGGTATACACACAAAACAGTCCTTTATCAACTAATGTGTGTGTGTGTGTGTGTGTGTGTGTGTGTATTTATTCCTTGTATTTATTATTTGTGTCTGCAAAATCGAGTTATTAGCTCTTGGACCCCGCCTTTCTAACAAATGTATTTTTCCTCTTTTATATCAACTACATTTATTTCTCACTAACACACACGCACACACACACACATAGTGGAAACAGGAGGCCAGACACAGGATACAGAATAGGAGATGAAGAACTTAATGAAACGGACTGAGAGAAAGATCTAGGAGTTGATATCACACCAAACCTGTCTCCTGAAGCCCACGTAAAAAGAATAACGTCTGCGGCATATGCGAGACTACCTTACATCAGAACAGCCTTCAGGAACCTGTGTAAGGAATCATTCAGAATCTTGTACACCACATATGTAAGACCAATCCTGGAGTATGCGGCCCCAGCATGGAGCCCGTATCTTGTCAAGCACAAGACGAAGCAGGAAAAAGTACAAAGGTATGCCACTAGACTAGTCCCAGAACTAAGAGGCATGAGTTACGAGGAAAGGATGCGGGAAATGCACCTTACGACACTGGAAGACAGAAGAGTAAGGGGAGACATGATCATAACCTACACAACCCTCAGAGGAATCGACCGGGTAAACAAGGATAAACTATTCAACACTGGTGGGACGCAAACAAGGGGACACAGGTGGAAACTGAGTACCCACATGAGCCACAGACACGTTAGAAGGAACTTTTCAGTGTCAGAGTAGTTAACGGATGGAATGCATTAGGCAGTGATGTGGTGGAGGCTGACTCCATACACAGTTTCAAATGTAGATATGATAGAGCCCAGTAGGCTCAGGAATCTGTACACCAGTTGATTGACAGTTGAGAGGCGGGACCAAAGAGCCAAAGCTCAACCCCCGCAAGCACAAATAGGTGAGTAAAAATAGGTGAGTACACAGAGGAAGCAGCCCATAACAGCTCTTTAAATCCCAGGTACCTATTTACTGCTAGGTAACAGGAACAACAGGGTGAAAGAAACTGCCTAGTTTCGTTTCTGCCATCACCGGAGGATCGAACACGGACGCTAGGATTACGAGTTGAGAGCGCTGTCTACTCAGCTGTCAGGCCCCGTAGTGCGTGTACTCGTCAAAAAACATAATTTGGGAGAGGTTAGGGGAAAGGAATGATGCTTCCTGGGTAGGGGAGTTGGTGTGGGGTTAGTCACTTGGTGGCCTTGGACCTGTGGGGGAGGGGGTTGCCAGTTATGAATTTAATGATTGAATTTGTTAAGATAGGGTATTTATGTAAAAGACGCTGTGAAGAGATAGTAACAAAAGTGTTCCTGACTGCTGTAAGGTAGTGAGTAACTGACTTGTATGTTAGAAAAATGAATGCTTACAAGAAAATTACCTTTTCTTTGAAAACATTTTTTTGCAAAATAAGTACAAGTTATTTTGTAAACAAAATATCATTATTTTCCTTTAATAAACACACATGAGCACAAATGGTCCTCGGGAGTCAGAGAGATTGAGAATGAACAGCAAAATAGTAACAAAAAATGAGACAATGATGGGATACTATGTAATTCAAACATAAACCTGTTAAGTATGTAAATTACAGTACCACTAAACACGCGTACACGTACATATGTCAATCAATTTACATAAATAAACATTCACTAATATGTTCCTTTAACAATGGACACATAGATAATTACCATACACGTGTCAGTCCAATTGCAGGTACACATAGACACACATAGCTGCACTTAGTCTGTCGCTCCTGACAATAGTAAACATGTAACAAAAAATGTGACAATGATGGGACACTATGTCATTCAAACGTACACACGCTAACCTTATATATTACAGTAACACTAAACACGCGTACATGTATATATGTCATTCAATTTACATAAAAAAACATTCACTAATATGTTCCTTTTACAATTAACACACAGATAATTACCGTACACATGTCAGTCCAATTGCAGGTACACATAAACACACATAGCTGCACTTGTCTGTCGCTCCTGACAATAGTATACATAGGTATACACACAAAACAGTCCTTTATCAACTAATGTGTGTGTGTGTGTGTGTGTGTGTGTGTGTGTGTGTATTTATTCCTTGTATTTATTATTTGTGTCTGCAAAATCGAGTTATTAGCTCTTGGACCCCGCCTTTCTAACAAATGTATTTTTCCTCTTTTATATCAACTACATTTATTTCTCACTAACACACACGCACACACACACACATAGTGGAAACAGGAGGCCAGACACAGGATACAGAATAGGAGATGAAGATACTTAATGAAACGGACTGAGAGAAAGATCTAGGAGTTGATATCACACCAAACCTGTCTCCTGAAGCCCACGTAAAAAGAATAACGTCTGCGGCATATGCGAGACTACCTTACATCAGAACAGCCTTCAGGAACCTGTGTAAGGAATCATTCAGAATCTTGTACACCACATATGTAAGACCAATCCTGGAGTATGCGGCCCCAGCATGGAGCCCGTATCTTGTCAAGCACAAGACGAAGCAGGAAAAAGTACAAAGGTATGCCACTAGACTAGTCCCAGAACTAAGAGGCATGAGTTACGAGGAAAGGATGCGGGAAATGCACCTTACGACACTGGAAGACAGAAGAGTAAGGGGAGACATGATCATAACCTACACAACCCTCAGAGGAATCGACCGGGTAAACAAGGATAAACTATTCAACACTGGTGGGACGCAAACAAGGGGACACAGGTGGAAACTGAGTACCCACATGAGCCACAGACACGTTAGAAGGAACTTTTTCAGTGTCAGAGTAGTTAACGGATGGAATGCATTAGGCAGTGATGTGGTGGAGGCTGACTCCATACACAGTTTCAAATGTAGATATGATAGAGCCCAGTAGGCTCAGGAATCTGTACACCAGTTGATTGACAGTTGAGAGGCGGGACCAAAGAGCCAAAGCTCAACCCCCGCAAGCACAAATAGGTGAGTAAAAATAGGTGAGTACACAGAGGAAGCAGCCCATAACAGCTCTTTAAATCCCAGGTACCTATTTACTGCTAGGTAACAGGAACAACAGGGTGAAAGAAACTGCCTAGTTTCGTTTCTGCCATCACCGGAGGATCGAACACGGACGCTAGGATTACGAGTTGAGAGCGCTGTCTACTCAGCTGTCAGGCCCCGTAGTGCGTGTACTCGTCAAAAAACATAATTTGGGAGAGGTTAGGGGAAAGGAATGATGCTTCCTGGGTAGGGGAGTTGGTGTGGGGTTAGTCACTTGGTGGCCTTGGACCTGTGGGGGAGGGGGTTGCCAGTTATGAATTTAATGATTGAATTTGTTAAGATAGGGTATTTATGTAAAAGACGCTGTGAAGAGATAGTAACAAAAGTGTTCCTGACTGCTGTAAGGTAGTGAGTAACTGACTTGTATGTTAGAAAAATGAATGCTTACAAGAAAATTACCTTTTCTTTGAAAACATTTTTTTGCAAAATAAGTACAAGTTATTTTGTAAACAAAATATCATTATTTTCCTTTAATAAACACACATGAGCACAAATGGTCCTCGGGAGTCAGAGAGATTGAGAATGAACAGCAAAATAGTAACAAAAAATGAGACAATGATGGGATACTATGTAATTCAAACATAAACCTGTTAAGTATGTAAATTACAGTACCACTAAACACGCGTACACGTACATATGTCAATCAATTTACATAAATAAACATTCACTAATATGTTCCTTTAACAATGGACACATAGATAATTACCATACACGTGTCAGTCCAATTGCAGGTACACATAGACACACATAGCTGCACTTGTCTGTCGCTCCTGACAATAGTAAACATGTAACAAAAAATGTGACAATGATGGGACACTATGTCATTCAAACGTACACACGCTAACCTTATATATTACAGTAACACTAAACACGCGTACATGTATATATGTCATTCAATTTACATAAAAAAACATTCACTAATATGTTCCTTTTACAATTAACACACAGATAATTACCGTACACATGTCAGTCCAATTGCAGGTACACATAAACACACATAGCTGCACTTGTCTGTCGCTCCTGACAATAGTATACATAGGTATACACACAAAACAGTCCTTTATCAACTAATGTGTGTGTGTGTGTTGTGTGTGTATTTATTCCTTGTATTTATTATTTGTGTCTGCAAAATCGAGTTATTAGCTCTTGGACCCCGCCTTTCTAACAAATGTATTTTTCCTCTTTTATATCAACTACATTTATTTCTCACTAACACACACGCACACACACACACATAGTGGAAACAGGAGGCCAGACACAGGATACAGAATAGGAGATGAAGAACTTAATGAAACGGACTGAGAGAAAGATCTAGGAGTTGATATCACACCAAACCTGTCTCCTGAAGCCCACGTAAAAAGAATAACGTCTGCGGCATATGCGAGACTACCTTACATCAGAACAGCCTTCAGGAACCTGTGTAAGGAATCATTCAGAATCTTGTACACCACATATGTAAGACCAATCCTGGAGTATGCGGCCCCAGCATGGAGCCCGTATCTTGTCAAGCACAAGACGAAGCAGGAAAAAGTACAAAGGTATGCCACTAGACTAGTCCCAGAACTAAGAGGCATGAGTTACGAGGAAAGGATGCGGGAAATGCACCTTACGACACTGGAAGACAGAAGAGTAAGGGGAGACATGATCATAACCTACACAACCCTCAGAGGAATCGACCGGGTAAACAAGGATAAACTATTCAACACTGGTGGGACGCAAACAAGGGGACACAGGTGGAAACTGAGTACCCACATGAGCCACAGACACGTTAGAAGGAACTTTTTCAGTGTCAGAGTAGTTAACGGATGGAATGCATTAGGCAGTGATGTGGTGGAGGCTGACTCCATACACAGTTTCAAATGTAGATATGATAGAGCCCAGTAGGCTCAGGAATCTGTACACCAGTTGATTGACAGTTGAGAGGCGGGACCAAAGAGCCAAAGCTCAACCCCCGCAAGCACAAATAGGTGAGTAAAAATAGGTGAGTACACAGAGGAAGCAGCCCATAACAGCTCTTTAAATCCCAGGTACCTATTTACTGCTAGGTAACAGGAACAACAGGTGAAAGAAACTGCCTAGTTTCGTTTCTGCCATCACCGGAGGATCGAACACGGACGCTAGGATTACGAGTTGAGAGCGCTGTCTACTCAGCTGTCAGGCCCCGTAGTGCGTGTACTCGTCAAAAAAACATAATTTGGGAGAGGTTAGGGGAAAGGAATGATGCTTCCTGGGTAGGGGAGTTGGTGTGGGGTTAGTCACTTGGTGGCCTTGGACCTGTGGGGGAGGGGGTTGCCAGTTATGAATTTAATGATTGAATTTGTTAAGATAGGGTATTTATGTAAAAGACGCTGTGAAGAGATAGTAACAAAAGTGTTCCTGACTGCTGTAAGGTAGTGAGTAACTGACTTGTATGTTAGAAAAATGAATTGCTTACAAGAAAATTACCTTTTCTTTGAAAACATTTTTTTGCAAAATAAGTACAAGTTATTTTGTAAACAAAATATCATTATTTTCCTTTAATAAACACACATGAGCACAAATGGTCCTCGGGAGTCAGAGAGATTGAGAATGAACAGCAAAATAGTAACAAAAAATGAGACAATGATGGGATACTATGTAATTCAAACATAAACCTGTTAAGTATGTAAATTACAGTACCACTAAACACGCGTACACGTACATATGTCAATCAATTTACATAAATAAACATTCACTAATATGTTCCTTTAACAATGGACACATAGATAATTACCATACACGTGTCAGTCCAATTGCAGGTACACATAGACACACATAGCTGCACTTGTCTGTCGCTCCTGACAATAGTAAACATGTAACAAAAAATGTGACAATGATGGGACACTATGTCATTCAAACGTACACACGCTAACCTTATATATTACAGTAACACTAAACACGCGTACATGTATATATGTCATTCAATTTACATAAAAAAACATTCACTAATATGTTCCTTTTACAATTAACACACAGATAATTACCGTACACATGTCAGTCCAATTGCAGGTACACATAAACACACATAGCTGCACTTGTCTGTCGCTCCTGACAATAGTATACATAGGTATACACACAAAACAGTCCTTTATCAACTAATGTGTGTGTGTGTGTGTGTTGTATTTATTCCTTGTATTTATTATTTGTGTCTGCAAAATCGAGTTATTAGCTCTTGGACCCCGCCTTTCTAACAAATGTATTTTTCCTCTTTTATATCAACTACATTTATTTCTCACTAACACACACGCACACACACACACATAGTGGAAACAGGAGGCCAGACACAGGATACAGAATAGGAGATGAAGTAACTTAATGAAACGGACTGAGAGAAAGATCTAGGAGTTGATATCACACCAAACCTGTCTCCTGAAGCCCACGTAAAAAGAATAACGTCTGCGGCATATGCGAGACTACCTTACATCAGAACAGCCTTCAGGAACCTGTGTAAGGAATCATTCAGAATCTTGTACACCACATATGTAAGACCAATCCTGGAGTATGCGGCCCCAGCATGGAGCCCGTATCTTGTCAAGCACAAGACGAAGCAGGAAAAAGTACAAAGGTATGCCACTAGACTAGTCCCAGAACTAAGAGGCATGAGTTACGAGGAAAGGATGCGGGAAATGCACCTTACGACACTGGAAGACAGAAGAGTAAGGGGAGACATGATCATAACCTACACAACCCTCAGAGGAATCGACCGGGTAAACAAGGATAAACTATTCAACACTGGTGGGACGCAAACAAGGGGACACAGGTGGAAACTGAGTACCCACATGAGCCACAGACACGTTAGAAGGAACTTTTTCAGTGTCAGAGTAGTTAACGGATGGAATGCATTAGGCAGTGATGTGGTGGAGGCTGACTCCATACACAGTTTTCAAATGTAGATATGATAGAGCCCAGTAGGCTCAGGAATCTGTACACCAGTTGATTGACAGTTGAGAGGCGGGACCAAAGAGCCAAAGCTCAACCCCCGCAAGCACAAATAGGTGAGTAAAAATAGGTGAGTACACAGAGGAAGCAGCCCATAACAGCTCTTTAAATCCCAGGTACCTATTTACTGCTAGGTAACAGGAACAACAGGGTGAAAGAAACTGCCTAGTTTCGTTTCTGCCATCACCGGAGGATCGAACACGGACGCTAGGATTACGAGTTGAGAGCGCTGTCTACTCAGCTGTCAGGCCCCGTAGTGCGTGTACTCGTCAAAAAACATAATTTGGGAGAGGTTAGGGGAAAGGAATGATGCTTCCTGGGTAGGGGAGTTGGTGTGGGGTTAGTCACTTGGTGGCCTTGGACCTGTGGGGGAGGGGGTTGCCAGTTATGAATTTAATGATTGAATTTGTTAAGATAGGGTATTTATGTAAAAGACGCTGTGAAGAGATAGTAACAAAAGTGTTCCTGACTGCTGTAAGGTAGTGAGTAACTGACTTGTATGTTAGAAAAATGAATGCTTACAAGAAAATTACCTTTTCTTTGAAAACATTTTTTTGCAAAATAAGTACAAGTTATTTTGTAAACAAAATATCATTATTTTCCTTTAATAAACACACATGAGCACAAATGGTCCTCGGGAGTCAGAGAGATTGAGAATGAACA
>NW_027189240.1:435443-456619 GCF_040958095.1 Procambarus clarkii
AGCGTAACATGTATAAAATGCCTGTCTGCCTGTCCCCCGACTCATGATGTTACACGTATTGACTAAATGAAGCCTAAGAGAGCATATGCAAGGCCTAGGATGAGTTTATTTGTCAGCAGCAGCAGCAACTTGTTCGAGATCAATGGCAGCGGCGGCATCCCATCCTTTTCTATTTGGAGCAACAGTAGTAGTAGTATTAGTAGTAGAAGAAAGTAGTAGTAGTCCATTTGTTGTTGGTTAATTTGACTAAATAGTTGCAATAAGTACTATCATTAATGGAGAATTGGCTGCTATGTACCCTCCGCCTGCCTGCCCGCCCGCTGCAGTTACCATTATCTTGACTCACTCACTCACATGGATTAGTTACTACTTGTATACAATAGAAACAGCCATACTACCTACCTACCACCTTGAGAACACTGCGTCTCGTCCCATACATCAGTCAGGTTAAGCCACCGTTGAATTTGGTTAGTACATGGATGGGTGACCTGCCTGGGAACACCAACTGCTGCTGATGGTATACATATTTGGGCAGTCTCCGTGGGTCAGTGTGTGTGTACATGAATGTCGCACATGGAAATGTGTACATGCCATTTTAATAATAGTTTACCATCCATGAAGAAAACGTCTACCTATATGTCAGTCCATTGGCTCTCTCTGCCGCCCGCCGGCCTACCTACCTGCTAAAATTTGTCCACTCAATATGCTGTTGAATATCTATCTCCAGTGAACACTTACCCTTAATTCCTACATTATTAACCAAATGATCTCATTAACAAATCTTTACACATTTCAACCACCTACCTTCCTGCTAACATCAATCACAAAAACTAATACACTCAACTCAGTCCTAAACACTTTTCTTATTCCTTCCTCAACACTTCGCTCTACATAACCTATCTTACAAATTAAATTTAAATACCTAACTGCCAAGCCATCCCCCTGCCCCCACCCCCAACGACACTTCCCAAGGTAGCATCTCAGGACCACTCCCCCCCCCCACCGTGCCCCCTCCCAAACCAACACCCCCCCACCCCCCACAATGGAGGCCGCCGTACCCCTACCCCCCCCCCCCCAATACCACCCCATCCACAATCCCACAACACACCCCACCCCCAACACAGAAAATGGCGGCCACAACGCTATATTTAACCAGCCAAAACCTTCGTTTCTTCCCCTATGTACTATTTATTCTTGAAATAAAACGAAGAAAAAAACAAACCGGATTTTCCTTCCCTAGTAAAACATATATTTTATAGAATGAGACATAAAATAGCACATATTAGATATTGGATTGCTTGTTTACCATTCTCAAACTTATTTGGAAACACCACACTAATTATTAATTAATACATACTTTTAAACACACACACAGACACACACACACACACACACACACACACACACACACACACACACACACACACACACACACACACATCTACCTATATGTCAGTCCAGAAGTGACATATGTGACAGTCCAGAAGTCAGTCCTATATGTCCCCCCTAACAGAAGAGTTAGGGGGGACATGATCACCACATTCAAGATTCTGAAGGGGATTGATAGGGTAGATAAAGACAGTCTATTTAACACAAGGGGCACACGTACTAGGGGACACAGGTGGAAACTGAGTGCCCAAATGAGCCACAGAGATATTAGAAAGAACTTTTTTAGTGTCAGAGTGGTTGACAAATGGAATGCATTAGGAAGTGATGTGGTGGAGGCTGACTCCATACACAGTTTCAAGTGTAGATATGACAGAGCCCGATAGGCTCAGGAATCTGTACACCTGTTGATTGACGGTTGAGAGGCGGGACCAAAGAGCCAGAGCTCAACCCCCGCAAACACAACTAGGTGAGTACAACTAGGTGAGTACATGTCAGTTAGCCTAAATTCTCCAATATTCATTCATAAAACTGCTTCACGGGACTGCAACCTCATCAAACAAAGCTGTCAGGTATTTCTAACTGACAACACAAATTAACAACTTCACATGTCAATCATGGCAACTGTTCATAAATAGACACTAACTAACCTTGCTATGAGATATAAATACAAGTGCCAAATTTGATTCAGAAGGCAACTCCAGCGTGGCCTAGTCGGATAGAACATGTTCTTAATCCGGACAGACCTGCGTTCGAGCCTGTCGGAATGGTTGCAAGTACAGGGCACAGATTTCTCTGTGTGTCCCCTCCTGTAGGAGCATCAGTTTCGATAGATTCTCTGGATAGCCAAGATTGATTGACTGACCCTTTGGAATGTGGGGAAGGGTTGAAGTCCGGGGGCCCACGGACGGATACATGGATCAACTGACCTAGGTCAGGTCTTTCAATCCACCTGGATTTCAGGTGGGGAGAAGGGAGGCAATTTGGGTTGACACAAATAGCTTCCTGGACCCAAAACCCCATGGATTCACAGACACGAACACGCACACGGACACTCATGGACTCTGACACGAACCGAAAATTCGGGTCAGATAATAAGAAGGGAGGATAGGTTGGTTAGGTTGGTTGGTTAGGTTGGTTGGTTAAGTTAGGTTGCCTAGGTTGGTTGATTAGGTTGGTTGGATAGGTTGGTTAGTTAGGTTGGTTGGTTAGGTTGGTTGGTTAGGTTGGTTGGTTGGTTGGTTAGGTTGGTTAGGTTGGTTGGTTAGGTTGGTTAGTTAGCTTAGTTAGGTTAGTTGGTTAGGTTGGTTGGTTTGGTTAGGTTGGTTAGAACTAGAATTAGGTTAGAATTTGAGGTTAGAATTTTAGGTTAAAACAAGCATAATTATGGTTTAGTTATCAATTTAGATAATATGTATGCTTAGGTTGGGTTGGTTAGGGTATGTTGGTAAGGTATAGGTATGGTTGGTTATTTTGTGGTTGGTTTATATATATATATATATATATATATATATATATATATATATATATATATATATATATATATATATATATATATATATATATATATATATATATATATATATATGTCGTACCTAATAGCCAGAACGCACTTCTCAGCCTACTATTCAAGGCCCGATTTGCCTAATAAGCCAAGTTTTCATGAATTAATGTTTTTTCGTCTACCTAACCTACCTAACCTAACCTAACCTAGCTTTTTTTGGCTACCTAACCTAACCTTACCTATAAATAGAGGTTAGGTTAGGTTAGGTAGGGTTGGTTAGGTTCGGTCATATATCTACGTTAATTTTAACTCCAATAAAAAAAAATTGACCTCATACATAGAGAAAAGGGTTGCTTTATCATTTCATAAGAAAAAAATTATAGTAAATATATTAATTCAGGAAAACTTGGCTTATTAGGCAAATCGGGCCTTGAATAGTAGGCTGAAAAGTGAGTTCTGGCTACTAGGTACGACATATATATATATATATATATATATATATATATATATATATATATATATATATATATATATATATATATATATATATATATATATATATATATATTAGTATATTTTGGTAGCAGTCTTTCCTGTAGACATATATTATTAAATATGACCGAAAAAGTAAGATTAATAATTCTAACACGAATTTTCTCGATCTTTCGTACATTTCTTTTCACTGTTGGTGGTAATTCAAAAATCAATTCTCCAAAATTCATTTTTATTTCTAGTCTGACGCGACACTTGAGCGCGTTTCGTAAAACTTATTACATTTTCAAAGATTTTAGTTTACACATACACAACTGAATAGAACTTACACATCTCCGATTTGTTTATATCTACATTTGAGTGAGATGGATGGGGTGAGGTGGTATTAATAGGGTATTAATTTCATCAACACAAGACAGAACACGAAACAATGGGTATTGAATGGAAGTGATTGTAGAAAGCCTATTGGTCCATATTTCTTGATGCTTCTATATTGGAGCGGAGTCTTGAGGTGGGTAGTTTACGAAAGATCAAGAAAATTCGTGTTAGAATTATTAATCTTACTTTTTCGGTCATATTTAATAATATATATATATATATATATATATATATATATATATATATATATATATATATATATATATATATATATATATATATATATATATATATATATATTTAGGTTAGGTTAGTTTAGGCTAGGAAATTGGCTACGTTTGTAGAAATAGAAATAGGTAAAAAAATAAAAAAAAATGAATAGAGTATAAATAAATTATAAATTATTTAAAAACAATAAATATAATAAAGAGAAAAAAATAGCTGGAATTTTAGGTAACGTTTCTTATCACCGAATGCCTCTGTTCACCTGGCAGTAAATAGGTATCCAGGAGTTGGTTAGGTTAGTTTTGGCTAGGAAATCAGCTAGGTGTGGAGGGTTAGGTTAGGTTAGGTTATTTTAGGGTAGGAAATAGGCTATGTTTGTAGAAATAGTAATAGAAAGAGGGCTGTAATTGTAGGTAGCGTTTCCTATCACCGAACGCCTCTATTCACCTAGCAGTAAATAGGTATCCAGAAGTTAGTTAGTTAGGTTAGTTTAGATAAGGTTAGGTTAGGTTAAATTAGGTTAGGTTAGGTTAGTTATTGCTAGGAAATAGGCTAGGTTTGTAGAAATAGAAATAGGGCTGTAACTGTTGGTAGCGTTTCTTATCACCGAATGCCTCTGTTCATCTTGCAGTAAATAGGTATACAAAAGTAAGTTAGTTAGGTTAGTTTAGATATGGTTAGGTTAGGTTAGGTTAGGTTAGATTAGGTTAGGTTAGTTTTGGCTAGGAAATGGGCTAGGTTAGTTTTGGCTAGGAAATAGGCTAGGTTTGTAGAAATAGAAAGAGGACTGTAACTGTTGGTAGCGTTTCTTATCAGCGAATGCCCCTGTTCACCTAGCAGTAAATAGGTATCCAGGAGTTAGTAAGCAAGCTACTTGGGGCGTGGTGAGTGAGGGTTAGTTAATCAGTCCCTAGATGGATCTTGTGGGGTGGTGGGTGTTGGAGACCACTATATAAGCGTAACATGTATAAAATGCCTGTCTGCCTGTCCCCCGACTCAATGATGTTACACGTATTGACTAAATGAAGCCTAAGAGAGCATATGCAAGGCCTAGGATGAGTTATTTGTCAGCAGCAGCAGCAACTTGTTCGAGATCAATGGCAGCGGCGGCATCCCATCCTTTTCTATTTTGGAGCAACAGTAGTAGTAGTAGTAGTAGTAGAAGAAGTAGTAGTAGTCCATTTGTTGTTGGTTAATTTGACTAAATAGTTGCAATAAGTACTATCATTAATGGAGAATTGGCTGCTATGTACCTCCGCCTGCCTGCCCGCCCGCTGCAGTTACCATTATCTTGACTCACTCACTCACATGTGATTAGTTACTACTTGTATACAATAGAAACAGCCATACTACCTACCTACCACCTTGAGAACACTGCGTCTCGTCCCATACATCAGTCAGGTTAAGCACCGTTGAATTTGGTTAGTACATGGATGGGTGACCTGCCTGGGAACACCAACTGCTGCTGATGGTATACATATTTGGGCAGTCTCCGTGGGTCAGTGTGTGTGTACATGAATGTCGCACATGGAAATGTGTACATGCCATTTTAATAATAGTTTACCATCCATGAAGAAAACGTCTACCTATATGTCAGTCCATTGGCTCTCTCTGCCGCCCGGCCGGCCTACCTACCTGCTAAAATTTGTCCACTCAATATGCTGTTGAATAGCTATCTCCAGTGAACACTTACCCTTAATTCCTACATTATTAACCAAATGATCTCATTAACAAATCTTTACACATTTCAACCACCTACCTTCCTGCTAACATCAATCACAAAAACTAATACACTCAACTCAGTCCTAAACACTTTTCTTATTCCTTCCTCAACACTTCGCTCTACATAACCTATCTTACAAAATTAAATTTAAATACCTAACTGCCAACCCATCCCCCTGCCCCCCCCCCAACGACACTTCCCAATGTAGCATCTCAGGACCACTCCCCCTCCCCACCGTGCCCCCTCCCAAACCAACACCCCCCCCCCCACAATGGAGGCCGCCGTACCCCTACCCCCCCCCCAATACCACCCCATCCACAATCCCACAACACACCCCACCCCCAACACAGAAAATGGCGGCCACAACGCTATATTTAACCAGCCAAAACCTTCGTTTCTTCCCCTATGTACTATTTATTCTTGAAATAAAACGAAGAAAAAAACAAACCGGATTTTCCTTCCCTAGTAAAACATATATTTTATAGAATGAGACATAAAATAGCACATATTAGATATTGGATTGCTTGTTTACCATTCTCAAACTTATTTGGAAACACCACACTAATTATTAATTAATACATACTTTTAAACACACACACACACACACACACACACACACACACACACACACACACACACACACACACACACACACACACACACACACACACACACACACACATCTACCTATATGTCAGTCCAGAAGTGACATATGTGACAGTCCAGAAGTCAGTCCTATATGTCCCCCCTAACAGAAGAGTTAGGGGGGACATGATCACCACATTCAAGATTCTGAAGGGGATTGATAGGGTAGATAAAGACAGTCTATTTAACACAAGGGGCACACGTACTAGGGGACACAGGTGGAAACTGAGTGCCCAAATGAGCCACAGAGATATTAGAAAGAACTTTTTTAGTGTCAGAGTGGTTGACAAATGGAATGCATTAGGAAGTGATGTGGTGGAGGCTGACTCCATACACAGTTTCAAGTGTAGATATGACAGAGCCCGATAGGCTCAGGAATCTGTACACCTGTTGATTGACGGTTGAGAGGCGGGACCAAAGAGCCAGAGCTCAACCCCCGCAAACACAACTAGGTGAGTACAACTAGGTGAGTACATGTCAGTTAGCCTAGATTCTCCAATATTCATTCATAAAACTGCTTCACGGGACTGCAACCTCATCAAACAAAGCTGTCAGGTATTTCTAACTGACAACACAAATTAACAACTTCACATGTCAATCATGGCAACTGTTCATAAATAGACACTAACTAACCTTGCTATGAGATATAAATACAAGTGCCAAATTTGATTCAGAAGGCAACTCCAGCATGGCCTAGTCGGATAGAACATGTTCTTAATCCGGACAGACCTGCGTTCGAGCCTGTCGGAATGGTTGCAAGTACAGGGCACAGATTTCTCTGTGTGTCCCCTCCTGTAGGAGCATCAGTTTCGATAGATTCTCTGGATAGCCAAGATTGATTGATTGACCCTTTGGAATGTGGGGAAGGGTTGAAGTCCGGGGGCCCACGGACGGATACATGGATCAACTGACCTAGGTCAGGTCTTTCAATCCACCTGGATTTCAGGTGGGGAGAAGGGAGGCAATTTGGGTTGACACAAATAGCTTCCTGGACCCAAAACCCCATGGATTCACAGACACGGACACGCACACGGACACTCATGGACTCTGACACGAACCGAAAATTCGGGTCAGATAATAAGAAGGGAGGATTGGTTGATTAGGTTGGTTGGTTAGGTTGGTTGGTTAAGTTAGGTTGCCTAGGTTGGTTGATTAGGTTGGTTGGATAGGTTGGTTAGTTAGGTTGGTTGGTTAGGTTGGTTGGTTAGGTTGGTTGGTTGGTTGGTTAGGTTGGTTAGGTTGGTTGGTTAGGTTGGTTAGTTAGCTTAGTTAGGTAGTTGTTAGGTTGGTTGGTTTGGTTAGGTTGGTTAGAACTAGAATTAGGTTAGAATTTGAGGTTAGAATTTTAGGTTAAAACAAGCATAATTATGGTTTAGTTATCAATTTAGATAATATGTATGCTTAGGTTGGGTTAGTTAGGGTATGTGGTAAGGTATAGGTATGGTTGGTTATTTTGTGGTTGGTATTTATATATATATATATATATATATATATATATATATATATATAATATATATATATATATATATATACATATATATATATATATATATATATATATATATATATATATATATATATATATATATATATATATATTAGTATATTTTGGTAGCAGTCTTTCCTGTAGACATATATTATTAAATATGACCGAAAAAGTAAGATTAATAATTCTAACACGAATTTTCTCGATCTTTCGTACATTTCTTTTCACTGTTGGTGGTAATTCAAAAATCAATTCTCCAAAATTCATTTTTATTTCTAGTCTGACGCGACACTTGAGCGCGTTTCGTAAAACTTATTACATTTTCAAAGATTTTAGTTTACACATACACAACTGAATAGAACTTACACATCTCCGATTTGTTTATATCTACATTTGAGTGAGATGGATGGGTGAGGTGGTATTAATAGGGTATTAATTTCATCAACACAAGACAGAACACGAAACAATGGGTATTGAATGGAAGTGATTGTAGAAAGCCTATTGGTCCATATTTCTTGATGCTTCTATATTGGAGCGGAGTCTTGAGGTGGGTAGTTTACGAAAGATCAAGAAAATTCGTGTTAGAATTATTAATCTTACTTTTTCGGTCATATTTAATAATATATATATATATATATATATATATATATATATATATATATATATATATATATATATATATATATATATATTATATATATATTTAGGTTAGGTTAGTTTAGGCTAGGAAATTGGCTACGTTTGTAGAAATAGAAATAGGTAAAAAAATAAAAAAAAATGAATAGAGTATAAATAAATTATAAATTATTTAAAAACAATAAATATAATAAAGAGAAAAAATAGCTGGAATTTTAGGTAACGTTTCTTATCACCGAATGCCTCTGTTCACCTGGCAGTAAATAGGTATCCAGGAGTTGGTTAGGTTAGTTTTGGCTAGGAAATCAGCTAGGTGTGGAGGGTTAGGTTAGGTTAGGTTATTTTAGGGTAGGAAATAGGCTATGTTTGTAGAAATAGTAATAGAAAGAGGGCTGTAATTGTAGGTAGCGTTTCCTATCACCGAACGCCTCTATTCACCTAGCAGTAAATAGGTATCCAGAAGTTAGTTAGTTAGGTTAGTTTAGATAAGGTTAGGTTAGGTTAAATTAGGTTAGGTTAGGTTAGTTATTGCTAGGAAATAGGCTAGGTTTGTAGAAATAGAAATAGGGCTGTAACTGTTGGTAGCGTTTCTTATCACCGAATGCCTCTGTTCATCTTGCAGTAAATAGGTATACAAAAGTAAGTTAGTTAGGTTAGTTTAGATATGGTTAGGTTAGGTTAGGTTAGGTTAGATTAGGTTAGGTTAGTTTTGGCTAGGAAATGGGCTAGGTTAGTTTTGGCTAGGAAATAGGCTAGGTTTGTAGAAATAGAAAGAGGACTGTAACTGTTGGTAGCGTTTCTTATCAGCGAATGCCCCTGTTCACCTAGCAGTAAATAGGTATCCAGAGTTAGTAAGCAAGCTACTTGGGGCGTGGTGAGTGAGGGTAGTTAATCAGTCCCTAGATGGATCTTGTGGGGTGGTGGGTGTTGGAGACCACTATATAAGCGTAACATGTATAAAATGCCTGTCTGCCTGTCCCCGACTCAATGATGTTACACGTATTGACTAAATGAAGCCTAAGAGAGCATATGCAAGGCCTAGGATGAGTTATTTGTCAGCAGCAGCAGCAACTTGTGCGAGATCAATGGCAGCGGCGGCATCCCATCCTTTTCTATTTTGGAGCAACAGTAGTAGTAGTAGTAGTAGTAGAAGAAGAAGTAGTAGTAGTCCATTTGTTGTTGGTTAATTTGACTAAATAGTTGCAATAAGTACTATCATTAATGGAGAATTGGCTGCTATGTACCTCCGCCTGCCTGCCCGCCCGCTGCAGTTACCATTATCTTGACTCACTCACTCACATGTGATTAGTTACTACTTGTATACAATAGAAACAGCCATACTACCTACCTACCACCTTGAGAACACTGCGTCTCGTCCCATACATCAGTCAGGTTAAGCACCGTTGAATTTGGTTAGTACATGGATGGGTGACCTGCCTGGGAACACCAACTGCTGCTGATGGTATACATATTTGGGCAGTCTCCGTGGGTCAGTGTGTGTGGTACATGAATGTCGCACATGGAAATGTGTACATGCCATTTTAATAATAGTTTACCATCCATGAAGAAAACGTCTACCTATATGTCAGTCCATTGGCTCTCTCTGCCGCCCGGCCGGCCTACCTACCTGCTAAAATTTGTCCACTCAATATGCTGTTGAATAGCTATCTCCAGTGAACACTTACCTTAATTCCTACATTATTAACCAAATGATCTCATTAACAAATCTTTACACATTTCAACCACCTACCTTCCTGCTAACATCAATCACAAAAACTAATACACTCAACTCAGTCCTAAACACTTTTCTTATTCCTTCCTCAACACTTCGCTCTACATAACCTATCTTACAAATTAAATTTAAATACCTAACTGCCAACCCATCCCCCTGCCCCCCCCCCCAACGACACTTCCCAAGGTAGCATCTCAGGACCACTCCCCCCCCCCCCCCCACCGTGCCCCCTCCCAAACCAACACCCCCCCCCCCCACAAATGGAGGCCGCCGTACCCCTACCCCCCCCCAATACCACCCCATCCACAATCCCACAACACACCCCACCCCCAACACAGAAAATGGCGGCCACAACGCTATATTTAACCAGCCAAAACCTTCGTTTCTTCCCCTATGTACTATTTATTCTTGAAATAAAACGAAGAAAAAAACAAACCGGATTTTCCTTCCCTAGTAAAACATATATTTTATAGAATGAGACATAAAATAGCACATATTAGATATTGGATTGCTTGTTTACCATTCTCAAACTTATTTGGAAACACCACACTAATTATTAATTAATACATACTTTTAAACACACACACACACACACACACACACACACACACACACACACACACACACACACACACACACACACACACATCTACCTATATGTCAGTCCAGAAGTGACATATGTGACAGTCCAGAAGTCAGTCCTATATGTCCCCCCTAACAGAAGAGTTAGGGGGGACATGATCACCACATTCAAGATTCTGAAGGGGATTGATAGGGTAGATAAAGACAGTCTATTTAACACAAGGGGCACACGTACTAGGGGACACAGGTGGAAACTGAGTGCCCAAATGAGCCACAGAGATATTAGAAAGAACTTTTTTAGTGTCAGAGTGGTTGACAAATGGAATGCATTAGGAAGTGATGTGGTGGAGGCTGACTCCATACACAGTTTCAAGTGTAGATATGACAGAGCCCGATAGGCTCAGGAATCTGTACACCTGTTGATTGACGGTTGAGAGGCGGGACCAAAGAGCCAGAGCTCAACCCCCGCAAACACAACTAGGTGAGTACAACTAGGTGAGTACATGTCAGTTAGCCTAAATTCTCCAATATTCATTCATAAAACTGCTTCACGGGACTGCAACCTCATCAAACAAAGCTGTCAGGTATTTCTAACTGACAACACAAATTAACAACTTCACATGTCAATCATGGCAACTGTTCATAAATAGACACTAACTAACCTTGCTATGAGATATAAATACAAGTGCCAAATTTGATTCAGAAGGCAACTCCAGCGTGGCCTAGTCGGATAGAACATGTTCTTAATCCGGACAGACCTGCGTTCGAGCCTGTCGGAATGGTTGCAAGTACAGGGCACAGATTTCTCTGTGTGTCCCCTCCTGTAGGAGCATCAGTTTCGATAGATTCTCTGGATAGCCAAGATTGATTGACTGACCCTTTGGAATGTGGGGAAGGGTTGAAGTCCGGGGGCCCACGGACGGATACATGGATCAACTGACCTAGGTCAGGTCTTTCAATCCACCTGGATTTCAGGTGGGGAGAAGGGAGGCAATTTGGGTTGACACAAATAGCTTCCTGGACCCAAAACCCCATGGATTCACAGACACGGACACGCACACGGACACTCATGGACTCTGACACGAACCGAAAATTCGGGTCAGATAATAAGAAGGGAGGATAGGTTGGTTAGGTTGGTTGGTTAGGTTGGTTGGTTAAGTTAGGTTGCCTAGGTTGGTTGATTAGGTTGGTTGGATAGGTTGGTTAGTTAGGTTGGTTGGTTAGGTTGGTTGGTTAGGTTGGTTGGTTGGTTGGTTAGGTTGGTTAGGTTGGTTGGTTAGGTTGGTTAGTTAGCTTAGTTAGGTTAGTTGGTTAGGTTGGTTGGTTTGGTTAGGTTGGTTAGAACTAGAATTAGGTTAGAATTTGAGGTTAGAATTTTAGGTTAAAACAAGCATAATTATGGTTTAGTTATCAATTTAGATAATATGTATGCTTAGGTTGGGTTGGTTAGGGTATGTTGGTAAGGTATAGGTATGGTTGGTTATTTTGTGGTTGGTTTATATATATATATATATATATATATATATATATATATATATATATATATATATATATATATATATATATATATATATATATATATATATATATATATATATATTAGTATATTTTGGTAGCAGTCTTTCCTGTAGACATATATTATTAAATATGACCGAAAAAGTAAGATTAATAATTCTAACACGAATTTTCTCGATCTTTCGTACATTTCTTTTCACTGTTGGTGGTAATTCAAAAATCAATTCTCCAAAATTCATTTTTATTTCTAGTCTGACGCGACACTTGAGCGCGTTTCGTAAAACTTATTACATTTTCAAAGATTTTAGTTTACACATACACAACTGAATAGAACTTACACATCTCCGATTTGTTTATATCTACATTTGAGTGAGATGGATGGGGTGAGGTGGTATTAATAGGGTATTAATTTCATCAACACAAGACAGAACACGAAACAATGGGTATTGAATGGAAGTGATTGTAGAAAGCCTATTGGTCCATATTTCTTGATGCTTCTATATTGGAGCGGAGTCTTGAGGTGGGTAGTTTACGAAAGATCAAGAAAATTCGTGTTAGAATTATTAATCTTACTTTTTCGGTCATATTTAATAATATATATATATATATATTATATATATTATATATATATATATATATATATATATATATATATATATATATATATATATATATATATATATATATATATATATATATATATATATATATATATATATATATATATATATATATATATATATATATATATTAGGTTAGGTTAGTTTAGGCTAGGAAATTGGCTACGTTTGTAGAAATAGAAATAGGTAAAAAAATAAAAAAAAATGAATAGAGTATAAATAAATTATAAATTATTTAAAAACAATAAATATAATAAAGAGAAAAAAATAGCTGGAATTTTAGGTAACGTTTCTTATCACCGAATGCCTCTGTTCACCTGGCAGTAAATAGGTATCCAGGAGTTGGTTAGGTTAGTTTTGGCTAGGAAATCAGCTAGGTGTGGAGGGTTAGGTTAGGTTAGGTTATTTTAGGGTAGGAAATAGGCTATGTTTGTAGAAATAGTAATAGAAAGAGGGCTGTAATTGTAGGTAGCGTTTCCTATCACCGAACGCCTCTATTCACCTAGCAGTAAATAGGTATCCAGAAGTTAGTTAGTTAGGTTAGTTTAGATAAGGTTAGGTTAGGTTAAATTAGGTTAGGTTAGGTTAGTTATTGCTAGGAAATAGGCTAGGTTTGTAGAAATAGAAATAGGGCTGTAACTGTTGGTAGCGTTTCTTATCACCGAATGCCTCTGTTCATCTTGCAGTAAATAGGTATACAAAAGTAAGTTAGTTAGGTTAGTTTAGATATGGTTAGGTTAGGTTAGGTTAGGTTAGATTAGGTTAGGTTAGTTTTGGCTAGGAAATGGGCTAGGTTAGTTTTGGCTAGGAAATAGGCTAGGTTTGTAGAAATAGAAAGAGGACTGTAACTGTTGGTAGCGTTTCTTATCAGCGAATGCCCCTGTTCACCTAGCAGTAAATAGGTATCCAGGAGTTAGTAAGCAAGCTACTTGGGGCGTGGTGAGTGAGGGTTAGTTAATCAGTCCCTAGATGGATCTTGTGGGGTGGTGGGTGTTGGAGACCACTATATAAGCGTAACATGTATAAAATGCCTGTCTGCCTGTCCCCCGACTCAATGATGTTACACGTATTGACTAAATGAAGCCTAAGAGAGCATATGCAAGGCCTAGGATGAGTTATTTGTCAGCAGCAGCAGCAACTTGTGCGAGATCAATGGCAGCGGCGGCATCCCATCCTTTTCTATTTTGGAGCAACAGTAGTAGTAGTAGTAGTAGAAGAAGTAGTAGTAGTCCATTTGTTGTTGGTTAATTTGACTAAATAGTTGCAATAAGTACTATCATTAATGGAGAATTGGCTGCTATGTACCTCCGCCTGCCTGCCCGCCCGCTGCAGTTACCATTATCTTGACTCACTCACTCACATGTGATTAGTTACTACTTGTATACAATAGAAACAGCCATACTACCTACCTACCACCTTGAGAACACTGCGTCTCGTCCCATACATCAGTCAGGTTAAGCACCGTTGAATTTGGTTAGTACATGGATGGGTGACCTGCCTGGGAACACCAACTGCTGCTGATGGTATACATATTTGGGCAGTCTCCGTGGGTCAGTGTGTGTGTACATGAATGTCGCACATGGAAATGTGTACATGCCATTTTAATAATAGTTTACCATCCATGAAGAAAACGTCTACCTATATGTCAGTCCATTGGCTCTCTCTGCCGCCCGGCCGGCCTACCTACCTGCTAAAATTTGTCCACTCAATATGCTGTTGAATATCTATCTCCAGTGAACTTACCCTTAATTCCTACATTATTAACCAAATGATCTCATTAACAAATCTTTACACATTTCAACCACCTACCTTCCTGCTAACATCAATCACAAAAACTAATACACTCAACTCAGTCCTAAACACTTTTCTTATTCCTTCCTCAACACTTCGCTCTACATAACCTATCTTACAAAATTAAATTTAAATACCTAACTGCCAACCCATCCCCCTGCCCCCCCCCCAACGACACTTCCCAAGGTAGCATCTCAGGACCACTCCCCCCCCCCCACCGTGCCCCCTCCCAAACCAACACCCCCCCCCCCACAATGGAGGCCGCCGTACCCCTACCCCCCCCCCAATACCACCCCATCCACAATCCCACAACACACCCCACCCCCAACACAGAAAATGGCGGCCACAACGCTATATTTAACCAGCCAAAACCTTCGTTTCTTCCCCTATGTACTATTTATTCTTGAAATAAAACGAAGAAAAAAACAAACCGGATTTTCCTTCCCTAGTAAAACATATATTTTATAGAATGAGACATAAAATAGCACATATTAGATATTGGATTGCTTGTTTACCATTCTCAAACTTATTTGGAAACACCACACTAATTATTAATTAATACATACTTTTAAACACACACACACACACACACACACACACACACACACACACACACACACACACACACACACACACACACACACATCTACCTATATGTCAGTCCAGAAGTGACATATGTGACAGTCCAGAAGTCAGTCCTATATGTCCCCCCTAACAGAAGAGTTAGGGGGGACATGATCACCACATTCAAGATTCTGAAGGGGATTGATAGGGTAGATAAAGACAGTCTATTTAACACAAGGGGCACACGTACTAGGGGACACAGGTGGAAACTGAGTGCCCAAATGAGCCACAGAGATATTAGAAAGAACTTTTTTAGTGTCAGAGTGGTTGACAAATGGAATGCATTAGGAAGTGATGTGGTGGAGGCTGACTCCATACACAGTTTCAAGTGTAGATATGACAGAGCCCGATAGGCTCAGGAATCTGTACACCTGTTGATTGACGGTTGAGAGGCGGGACCAAAGAGCCAGAGCTCAACCCCCGCAAACACAACTAGGTGAGTACAACTAGGTGAGTACATGTCAGTTAGCCTAAATTCTCCAATATTCATTCATAAAACTGCTTCACGGGACTGCAACCTCATCAAACAAAGCTGTCAGGTATTTCTAACTGACAACACAAATTAACAACTTCACATGTCAATCATGGCAACTGTTCATAAATAGACACTAACTAACCTTGCTATGAGATATAAATACAAGTGCCAAATTTGATTCAGAAGGCAACTCCAGCGTGGCCTAGTCGGATAGAACATGTTCTTAATCCGGACAGACCTGCGTTCGAGCCTGTCGGAATGGTTGCAAGTACAGGGCACAGATTTCTCTGTGTGTCCCCTCCTGTAGGAGCATCAGTTTCGATAGATTCTCTGGATAGCCAAGATTGATTGACTGACCCTTTGGAATGTGGGGAAGGGTTGAAGTCCGGGGGCCCACGGACGGATACATGGATCAACTGACCTAGGTCAGGTCTTTCAATCCACCTGGATTTCAGGTGGGGAGAAGGGAGGCAATTTGGGTTGACACAAATAGCTTCCTGGACCCAAAACCCCATGGATTCACAGACACGGACACGCACACGGACACTCATGGACTCTGACACGAACCGAAAATTCGGGTCAGATAATAAGAAGGGAGGATAGGTTGGTTAGGTTGGTTGGTTAGGTTGGTTGGTTAAGTTAGGTTGCCTAGGTTGGTTGATTAGGTTGGTTGGATAGGTTGGTTAGTTAGGTTGGTTGGTTAGGTTGGTTGGTTAGGTTGGTTGGTTGGTTGGTTAGGTTGGTTAGGTTGGTTGGTTAGGTTGGTTAGTTAGCTTAGTTAGGTTAGTTGGTTAGGTTGGTTGGTTTGGTTAGGTTGGTATATATATATATATATAATATTATTATATATAATATATATAGATATAATATTATATATATATATATATATATATATATATATATATATATATATATATATATATATATATATATTATATATATATATATATATATATATATATATTTTGGTAGCAGTCTTTCCTGTAGACATATATTATTAAATATGACCGAAAAAGTAAGATTAATAATTCTAACACGAATTTTCTCGATCTTTCGTACATTTCTTTTCACTGTTGGTGGTAATTCAAAAATCAATTCTCCAAAATTCATTTTTATTTCTAGTCTGACGCGACACTTGAGCGCGTTTCGTAAAACTTATTACATTTTCAAAGATTTTAGTTTACACATACACAACTGAATAGAACTTACACATCTCCGATTTGTTTATATCTACATTTGAGTGAGATGGATGGGGTGAGGTGGTATTAATAGGGTATTAATTTCATCATCACACAAGACAGAACACGAAACAATGGGTATTGAATGGAAGTGATTGTAGAAAGCCTATTGGTCCATATTTCTTGATGCTTCTATATTGGAGCGGAGTCTTGAGGTGGGTAGTTTACGAAAGATCAAGAAAATTCGTGTTAGAATTATTAATCTTACTTTTTCGGTCATATTTAATATATAATATATATATATATATATATATATAATATATATATATATATATATATATATATATATATATATATATATATATATATATATATATATATATATATATATATATATATATATATTTAGGTTAGGTTAGTTTAGGCTAGGAAATTGGCTACGTTTGTAGAAATAGAAATAGGTAAAAAAATAAAAAAAAATGAATAGAGTATAAATAAATTATAAATTATTTAAAAACAATAAATATAATAAAGAGAAAAAAATAGCTGGAATTTTAGGTAACGTTTCTTATCACCGAATGCCTCTGTTCACCTGGCAGTAAATAGGTATCCAGGAGTTGGTTAGGTTAGTTTTGGCTAGGAAATCAGCTAGGTGTGGAGGGTTAGGTTAGGTTAGGTTATTTTAGGGTAGGAAATAGGCTATGTTTGTAGAAATAGTAATAGAAAGAGGGCTGTAATTGTAGGTAGCGTTTCCTATCACCGAACGCCTCTATTCACCTAGCAGTAAATAGGTATCCAGAAGTTAGTTAGTTAGGTTAGTTTAGATAAGGTTAGGTTAGGTTAAATTAGGTTAGGTTAGGTTAGTTATTGCTAGGAAATAGGCTAGGTTTGTAGAAATAGAAATAGGGCTGTAACTGTTGGTAGCGTTTCTTATCACCGAATGCCTCTGTTCATCTTGCAGTAAATAGGTATACAAAAGTAAGTTAGTTAGGTTAGTTTAGATATGGTTAGGTTAGGTTAGGTTAGGTTAGATTAGGTTAGGTTAGTTTTGGCTAGGAAATGGGCTAGGTTAGTTTTGGCTAGGAAATAGGCTAGGTTTGTAGAAATAGAAAGAGGACTGTAACTGTTGGTAGCGTTTCTTATCAGCGAATGCCCCTGTTCACCTAGCAGTAAATAGGTATCCAGGAGTTAGTAAGCAAGCTACTTGGGGCGTGGTGAGTGAGGGTTAGTTAATCAGTCCCTAGATGGATCTTGTGGGGTGGTGGGTGTTGGAGACCACTATATAAGCGTAACATGTATAAAATGCCTGTCTGCCTGTCCCCCGACTCAATGATGTTACACGTATTGACTAAATGAAGCCTAAGAGAGCATATGCAAGGCCTAGGATGAGTTATTTGTCAGCAGCAGCAGCAACTTGTGCGAGATCAATGGCAGCGGCGGCATCCCATCCTTTTCTATTTTGGAGCAACAGTAGTAGTAGTAGTAGTAGTAGAAGAAGTAGTAGTAGTCCATTTGTTGTTGGTTAATTTGACTAAATAGTTGCAATAAGTACTATCATTAATGGAGAATTGGCTGCTATGTACCTCCGCCTGCCTGCCCGCCCGCTGCAGTTACCATTATCTTGACTCACTCACTCACATGTGATTAGTTACTACTTGTATACAATAGAAACAGCCATACTACCTACCTACCACCTTGAGAACACTGCGTCTCGTCCCATACATCAGTCAGGTTAAGCACCGTTGAATTTGGTTAGTACATGGATGGGTGACCTGCCTGGGAACACCAACTGCTGCTGATGGTATACATATTTGGGCAGTCTCCGTGGGTCAGTGTGTGTGTACATGAATGTCGCACATGGAAATGTGTACATGCCATTTTAATAATAGTTTACCATCCATGAAGAAAACGTCTACCTATATGTCAGTCCATTGGCTCTCTCTGCCGCCCGGCCGGCCTACCTACCTGCTAAAATTTGTCCACTCAATATGCTGTTGAATATCTATCTCCAGTGAACACTTACCCTTAATTCCTACATTATTAACCAAATGATCTCATTAACAAATCTTTACACATTTCAACCACCTACCTTCCTGCTAACATCAATCACAAAAACTAATACACTCAACTCAGTCCTAAACACTTTTCTTATTCCTTCCTCAACACTTCGCTCTACATAACCTATCTTACAAAATTAAATTTAAATACCTAACTGCCAACCCATCCCCCTGCCCCCCCCCCCCAACGACACTTCCCAAGGTAGCATCTCAGGACCACTCCCCCCCCCCCCACCGTGCCCCCTCCCAAACCAACACCCCCCCCCCCACAATGGAGGCCGCCGTACCCCACCCCCCCCCAATACCACCCCATCCACAATCCCACAACACACCCCACCCCCAACACAGAAAATGGCGGCCACAACGCTATATTTAACCAGCCAAAACCTTCGTTTCTTCCCCTATGTACTATTTATTCTTGAAATAAAACGAAGAAAAAAACAAACCGGATTTTCCTTCCCTAGTAAAACATATATTTTATAGAATGAGACATAAAATAGCACATATTAGATATTGGATTGCTTGTTTACCATTCTCAAACTTATTTGGAAACACCACACTAATTATTAATTAATACATACTTTTAAACACACACACACACACACACACACACACACACACACACACACACACACACATCTACCTATATGTCAGTCCAGAAGTGACATATGTGACAGTCCAGAAGTCAGTCCTATATGTCCCCCCTAACAGAAGAGTTAGGGGGGACATGATCACCACATTCAAGATTCTGAAGGGGATTGATAGGGTAGATAAAGACAGTCTATTTAACACAAGGGGCACACGTACTAGGGGACACAGGTGGAAACTGAGTGCCCAAATGAGCCACAGAGATATTAGAAAGAACTTTTTTAGTGTCAGAGTGGTTGACAAATGGAATGCATTAGGAAGTGATGTGGTGGAGGCTGACTCCATACACAGTTTCAAGTGTAGATATGACAGAGCCCGATAGGCTCAGGAATCTGTACACCTGTTGATTGACGGTTGAGAGGCGGGACCAAAGAGCCAGAGCTCAACCCCCGCAAACACAACTAGGTGAGTACAACTAGGTGAGTACATGTCAGTTAGCCTAAATTCTCCAATATTCATTCATAAAACTGCTTCACGGGACTGCAACCTCATCAAACAAAGCTGTCAGGTATTTCTAACTGACAACACAAATTAACAACTTCACATGTCAATCATGGCAACTGTTCATAAATAGACACTAACTAACCTTGCTATGAGATATAAATACAAGTGCCAAATTTGATTCAGAAGGCAACTCCAGCGTGGCCTAGTCGGATAGAACATGTTCTTAATCCGGACAGACCTGCGTTCGAGCCTGTCGGAATGGTTGCAAGTACAGGGCACAGATTTCTCTGTGTGTCCCCTCCTGTAGGAGCATCAGTTTCGATAGATTCTCTGGATAGCCAAGATTGATTGACTGACCCTTTGGAATGTGGGGAAGGGTTGAAGTCCGGGGGCCCACGGACGGATACATGGATCAACTGACCTAGGTCAGGTCTTTCAATCCACCTGGATTTCAGGTGGGGAGAAGGGAGGCAATTTGGGTTGACACAAATAGCTTCCTGGACCCAAAACCCCATGGATTCACAGACACGGACACGCACACGGACACTCATGGACTCTGACACGAACCGAAAATTCGGGTCAGATAATAAGAAGGGAGGATAGGTTGGTTAGGTTGGTTAGGTTGGTTGGTTAAGTTAGGTTGCCTAGGTTGGTTGATTAGGTTGGTTGGATAGGTTGGTTAGTTAGGTTGGTTGGTTAGGTTGGTTGGTTAGGTTGGTTGGTTGGTTGGTTAGTTAGGTGGTTGGTTGGTTGGTTAGGTTGGTTAGTTAGTTAGCTTAGTTAGGTTAGTTGGTTAGGTTGGTTGGTTTGGTTAGGTTGGTTAGAACTAGAATTAGGTTAGAATTTGAGGTTAGAATTTTAGGTTAAAACAAGCATAATTATGGTTTAGTTATCAATTTAGATAATATGTATGCTTAGGTTGGGTTGGTTAGGGTATGTTGGTAAGGTATAGGTATGGTTGGTTATTTTGTGGTTGGTTATATATATATATATATATATATATATCTATATATATATATATATATATATATATAT